>NC_083802.1:0-70000 GCF_015708825.2 Lethenteron reissneri
GACTCGTGTGTCGGACCATGTGAGAGGGAAGTGGGTGTGCGTGCAGGCCGAACGTGTGGGGTGCCATGACTTGCCCGAGGATGTTGCGAAGGCTTGTGAAGAGGACCGTCCGCAGCCCCAGGTCTCGCTCCACGCTGTCGAGGAGCCCGGCATCCCGACGCCACGTGGCCCCGGAGGCCACAATTGTAGCACGTGACGAGCGCTCCCGAAGACTTGGGCTGCTCTCGGTGGCTCGGTACGTCCCGAGCCGGTCGCTCGGCAGATCGCCATCCCGCAGAACGGTCCGCAGCGAAGGCTCTCTCAGAGTCGGAAGTGGTCGCCGCCACGGTGTGTCTTGCAGCTGCCTTGTTAGCCTTCCTCCGCTGGGAAATGAGATTGGCATGAATGTGCCTTGCAGCCCGCAATGACGACATGTCCGCATCATCCTGTGCTAGGATGACGAAGTCCAAGTCGTCAGCCAGCAGCAAAATTTTCTCGGCCACCATCGCATCGATCCCTTCTTCGTCCATACGCGGGAAGGCTTCCTTCGCCAATGACAGCAGGGCCGTGCGATACGCAAGTGGTGATTCCTTGTTGCCCTTCTGTCGCTCGTAGAAGAGCTGGCGACAATCAGAAGGCGGCCCATACACCGTGGCCAGCAGCTGCAGCGCCGACTGAAGTGTGGAGCGTGCCGACCTGGGTGCAGCAGTGAGGGTGCCTAGGGCGTCGCCATCCAGCATTGCCGGAGAGCACACAGCGCCTCGTTTGTCTGTCCACGCAGCCATTTCTTGGTGGGCGAGGAACCGGCGCTGGAACCCACCCCAATCGCCGCCGCTTGCTACGACACCTGCAGGGCGGGCAGGCGTGTTGAAATTCGGCTCCCGTCCCCGATCCTGTACGCAGCACTCATACTGTCCCCATGGACAGTATGAGCAATGGCGGCCCCACTGGAGGTCGCACCGTCCGTGACGCGCTGGTTCCAGCTTGGTCGGTGCCGGCGTCCACTGGTGGTGACGTGGCAACCCCTGATAGGCAGCCACTGCGACCCGCCCCCCGCCGATGACGTGGCGCCCGCTGGTTGGCCCCGCCACCCGCGTGACGAGCTGGGGCCCCTCCCTCGGCCCCTACTGTCCCTGTGGCGGGAATTTCAAGCCTCCCGCCCATCGCAAAGGCGGGAGTTTCTGGCGGGCGTTGTCCATCTTCCCGGCAGCGTCGCTCCTTCCCGGCCCCAGGCGAGTTATCCGCTCCAGCATGGCGGCCGCTACATACAGGAGCTCCGCCAGTCGCGAGTGGGCCAACGCCAACTCGTCAGCCGACGTCCCGAGCCTCTCCGACGACCCCGCAGGTGTTGGAGCCGGCAGCGGTTGTGCAGGTACGCCGGCGGCGGACGTCTTGCACTGCCTCTCCCATCGTCGTCATCCTCTCCTGGGTCTTGGGCACGAGTCGTCCGTCTCGTATCCATGCTTGGACCACTTCTGACGCCAGATGTAGTAAGTTCGAGGAGACGAGGTCGGAGTTGAGGCACACTCTGTTTATTAACTCAGTGACAGGCACAATAGTTGAAGGGGTAACGGCCCCTTCACCCGTACTATGGGAAACCCACCCTAGTACTATGCCCTCTGTCCTGTTCCCCAGTCCTCCTCTACTGGGCTACGGGAGGCTGACTGATCTGGCCCTGGTAAGCACAGATCTCGGCACCAGCTAAGCCGGCCTTGCCCTGACAAGGGCAGAGGTCCGGGAGCTCTTGGGCCGCGCCGCTGGCTTACCCAGCTCGGCCCTGACAAGGGCAGCGAGACAGGGGAGTCCCAGGGCCTAATCTCCGAGTCTTCGATCTTCACTGGTCAGCTTCGTGTCGTACTGCCTCGAGCTCTCTGGCTCCCCGCCTTTTATAGGGATCCCCTCAGAGGGCTTGGGGGCGTGGGGGATCACGGATGCGGACGTCGGTGCGACCACCCGTGTGTGTGAGTGCACACACCTCTGTGTTTCTCGTCCGCCGTTTCTCCCGTAATAACCCCTACATATTAAATAAGATACATTACAATTCCTTATAAGGGAAACAACCACTAACTGATAACTAATGTAGCATAATCACAATAAAACACATTCCAAATGATTACTAATCTACAACTCGCATCGTAACAATAGCCTGATTACTAATCTAGTATATAATTACAATCACTCCCCCCTTGAATCTTTGCACCTGATGAGTTAATGAGTTAATGATGACGTCACCCTGCTGCTGCTCTATATAAGAACGGGAGACACAGCAGAGCCCCTCACCATTCTGGCGAATTGCCCGATGATGCTGGATGCAATTACCAGCGAAACGTCGTACTCAAATTGTAAATGTTGTGGCTTCAACACACCGGTGGGCTAAAGCAGTGAACTATTTGTCTTTGTCAACGTGACACTTTTTACTGATTGGCCGTGTCGGGTGGTGGAGGGTTACGACACATTTATAAATAACGCGATCTAAACCCAAAAACGTTGATTATGAATAACATTGGTCGCGAAAGCCTATGTGTTAAACAAAAAGAAACAACTCTGATGATAATAATATGCACTGTCCTTGAAGTTGTCTCAGGTGTGGACCAATCAACTTCAAGGACAGTGCATATTATTATCATTATCAGAGTTGTTTATTTTTGTTTGCATTTTGACTTCTTGTGTTGTGGTTATTGCAAACATGATGCCTTGTATAAAGGTGTCAGTTTGTGTACCAGTTGAAAGGGTAAAACCCTACTACTATATTTTGCCACTGCTAAAGGAGATGTCTCATAGTGCTGTCAATACCGGCGCTTGGCTCGGCTGCCCGGCAGCTCGTCCCTGAGAGCGCCCATCCCCAGGTGCCACATCTCGGCCAGGTCGAGAGCCAGGCTGAGGCACCCCACGGCATACATCACGTGCAGGAAGACGGTCTTCTCCGTGGGCCTCGACACGAAGCAGTCGACGAAGTGGACGCAGGGGTAGCGGCGGGGGCACACAAAGCGGGGGATCACCTCCAAGCCGTACATCACGTACTGGCCCAGAAGGAAGCCCGCTTCGGCCACCGTGCGCAGGACGAGCTGCAGCGCGTAGGCCCACATGAGGCCGTCGGCCCTGATAGCGCGACGCCCGTCGTGCCGTCTGTAGTCGTTCTTCTTGGCCTCGTCGGGAAACTCCCCTCCTTGATCGCCAGGCGAGCTCTCTGACCTGCGGATAACGACGCGGGAGTAAAAGTTAAACATCTCCTTCTCGCAAGAACAAAGAGCGGAATGAAGGTTTTTTTGGGGGACTTCGCCGTTCTTATCACGGTTATCGTCGTCGCCGTAACTTCACTAGGCCTAGTAATAGGCTTTTACCCTTTCAACTGGTACCAAAACTGACACCTTTATACAAGGCATGTTTGCAATAACCACAACACAAGCAGGCAAAATGCAAACAAAAAGAAACAACTCTGATAATGATAATAATATGCACTGTCCTTGAAGTTGATTTGTCCAAACCCAAGGCGGCTTTCTTTAGAGCCTAGTCTCCATTGGTGTTGGACCAGATGACACCAAAAGGCGCACAACTCAAAATGATGCCTTGTATAAAGGTGTCAGTTTTGTACCAGTTTAAAGGGTAAAAACCTACTACTATATTTTGCCACTGGTAAAGGAGATGTCTCATAGTGTAACTTCACTAGACCTCTGTATCCTGTGTACGGCGAAGGCGAGGTAGAGAATGCTGGGCGTCGCCACGGTGATAATCTGAAAGATCCAGAAGCGCACGTAGGACAGGGGAGCAAAGGTGTCGTAGCACATGTTCGTGCAGCCCGGCTGTTGGGAGTTGCACATGAACGAGCTCTGTTCATCGTGATAGATGGATTCGCCCGCCACGATCGTCAGCATGATGCGCAAGATCAGGAACGTGGTTAGCCAGAGCTTGCCCAGGTACGTCGAGTGCAGAGATATCTCCTCCAACAAACGGGTCAGGAAGTTCCAGCTCATTGTGACCACCAGCTCGCCAGAAGCGTGCCCACCTGAGGATTCAAGAAGAGAGACGCGGATTCAGACGGCACGTCGGCTGGCCGCGCGCCGCGTTCAGCTCTTTTGCAGCCTCGGGATACCGTCGATCATCATCCATTATCCGGCACGGCACGATAATCATCCGACATTATCCAGCGGTCCTGAGACGATCTACCGAAACTGGCAAAGCCGCTCCAAAGGCCGTAGCAAACCAGTCCCGGCGGTCGGTCCCATCGTGCAGCGTGACAACAACAAAGTAGCCACAGTAGTAGTAGGTTGTTACCCTTTCAAATGGTACAAAAACTGACACCTTTATACAAGGGATCATGTTTGCAATAACCACAACACAAGCAGTGAAAATGCTAATTATTTTTGTTTTCAGAGGGAAATTGAGTTTTCAGGTGCATACGGCGGACAGCCGTTTCAATACGAGCAGCAACAATTGTTTTGTGTCTTTGATTGTTTCTCCCTTGTGATGGGACTTTGCAGGACGAAAGTTGAGATTCACAAGGGGCACGGGGTGACCATTAAGGTCTGACTTGGTCTGTAATAAGGGGTTGACAGCTATAACTATATGTAAGTGGAATGCTCAAGTGGTGGTAATCCAAGGAGACCCACACAAGGCACAGAGAATGTTTAGACTGCAGCAGGATGATTCCGATGAGCTAGAAAGATCTTGAACCCACAGATGTCCAGTCGGGGGCATGTGGTAAGAGCGTTACAACAACACACTCCACACAGTTTAACACGTAGCAGGCTTTCGCGACCAATTTTATTCATAATCAACATTTTGGGATTAGATCGCGTTATTTATGTGTCGTAACCCTCCACCACCCGACACGGCCAATCAGCAAAAAAGTGTCACGTTGACAAAAGACAAAATAGTTCACTACTTTAGCCCCACACCGGTGTGTTGAAGCGTGAAACCACAACATTTACAAATATTTTTTATTTAAGACCAGGAGCCAGAGCAGAGCCTCACCATTCTGGCGAATTGCCCGATGATGCTGGATGCAGTTACCAGCGAAACGTCACAGTACTCAACAATTGTAAATGTTGTGGTATAGTGTATAGTAGTGTAGTGTATAGTATATATAAGTGTATAGTAATGTACTGTATAGTATAGTGTAGTCGTGTATTGGATAGTAGTGTAAAGTGTATAGTGTAGTGAAAAGCAGTGGAGTGTATAGTAGTGTATTGTACAGTAGTGTACTGTATAGTATAGTGTATAGTAGTGTAGTAAATATAAGTGTTTAGAGTAGTGTATAGTAGTGTAAAGTGTATATTACTATAGTGTAGTATATAGTAGTGTAGTGGATACCAGTGTAGTGTATAGTAGCGTACTGTATAGTACAGTGTAGTATATATGTGTATAGTGTAGAATATTGAAAGGTATAGTGTATTGTATAGTGGAGTGTATAGTAGTGTAGTGTATAGTAGTGTATTGTATAGCTTTGTAGTGTATAGTATAGTGTATTGTATAGTAGTGTACTGTATAGTATAGTAGATATAAGTGTTTAGTGTAGTATATAGTAGTGGAGTGTATAGTAGTGTAGTGTACATTACTATAGTGTATAGCAGTGTATAGTAGTGTATACCAATGTAGTGTATTGTATCGTGCAGTGTATAGTAGTGTACTGTATAGTACAGTGTAGTATATATATGTGTATAGTGTAGTATATAGAAGTGTATTGTATAGTAGAGTGTCCAGTAGTATAGCATATAGTTGTGTATAGTGTAGTACGTAGTGTAGTACTGCACATCCTGTATACCAGGCGAGTTAGTCAACATTTCCCAGCCACTGTGATGATGGCGGTGTAACCCACGACCTCCTGTATACCAGGCGAGCTAGTTAACATTTCCCAGCCACCGTGATGATTATGGTGTAACCCACGACCTCCTGTACACCAGGCGAGGTAGTTAACATCTCAATTACCAAGGCGTCAACACCAACGAAGGCCCAGACGACCACCAAACCTCAGGGTCGTTGAAATGGCAGCAGCAGAACTCATCCGCAAGTTGTGGAGACCTGCAGAGACCCACACAGCGAGTTGGCACAGCAGGGGCCCACAATGTGGTGGTAGCATCAGCCACTGTCTCAGTCAGTCGACACGTGACACCTGCTGGGTCTGCCCCGTGACCTCCTCCTGCCACGTGGTAGCCTCAAAGTGCACATGGCCTGGCACAAGCGTCGTGGTGACGTCACCGCCACTTAGTGGCGAATGGCGGTTGTTGTTGTTGTGTGTGAGTGTTAAACTGTGTGAGTGTGTGTACACGTGTTGCACCATAGCAAGGCTCTGCAGGTCACCTTAGATGCACCCAAGCTCACGGGCCCACAGGGGGCAGCAGAGTTCCTATGATCACTGTTTCATTGCTTTAATGGCTTTATTTGGGTGATTTTTGAAAAGTTTTTCGGTTTGGCCATGTTTGTTTATTGTAGTACAGAGTTAGACTGATGGCCTTAATCTAAGTTGTCTTGTGGTTGTTGTTGTTGTTTGACTTGCATCCCACTGGGATTTTTGCACACAGCGTTGGTGTAACGGTGCTTTTTCTGCAATATTTTGCTGTCTTTTCTTGGATTTTCTGTTTGCACTTAGTCACATATTCACTTTAAGATATTTTCTTGTTCATGTTTTAGTTTTTTTGTTTGTTGCGGTTGCACCCGATTCAAGAGCCGAATGGCTCACAGGGCTATACCTAATACATGAAAACTTGAAACTTGAGGCGTGTGGGGGTTGACCGAAGGTGACCCCCCCGCCTCTTACACTGGTCAACGTGTGTCCACACTAGGACCTTCAAGTTCATGTATTAGGTGTGGCCCTGTGAGCCATTTGGCTCTTGAATCGGGTGCAACCTCAACAAACAAAAAACAAAAACATGAACAAAAACATCTTAAAGTGACTATGTGACTGAGTGCAAACAGAAAATCCAAGAAAAGACAGCAAAATATTGCAGAAAAAGCACCGTTACACCAACGCTGTGTGCAAAAATCCCAGTGGTATGCAATTCAAACAACAACAACCACAAGACAACTTAGATTAAGGCCATCAGTCTAACTCTGTACTACAACAAACAAACATGGCCAAACCAAAAAACGTTTCGAAAATCTCCAAAATTAAGCCATAAAAGCAATGAAACAGTGATCATAGGAACTGTGACCGAATTTTCACAATAAACGACATAAACAACATGTACCACCAGAACCCTGCAGCCATAGCTGGCTGCATGAGTCACTCCACAACAGTAGGAGCATCAGTCGGAGTATCAACATTTTTCAATGCACCTTTAAGATCAGCACACTAAATCAAAACACAGATCATACTTCATGTAAGCTGACGTGCGTAGCGATCGCTGTCGTGGTGGAGTTGACCATATTTTTCTGGGATAATCCCTTTTGACTCCACACCAAGCTGTTTTTTTGTGCCATGTATAAGGTGCTACATTCGTGAACGAATGCAATGAAAATCAGGTTGATTCACGAGAACAGCATGTTCTTTTTCTGCCATAACAGAGAAAGAATATGTATATATAACGTGACATTTTGGCAGACTGGCCCAACTTTATTTATGCCCATAGGATAATGAAAGATAATGCATAAGAATAGGGTAAATCTATTCTTATATTTTCACACACACTCACACACAGACCCACACACTCACACACAGACCCACACACTCACACAGAGACCCACAGACTCACAGAGACCCAGGTCACGTGACTGACCCCTTCGCTCCGCCCACTTTCATCTTCCCGAGCCCCGCCCCCTGGCCACGCCTCCTGCGTCACGTGTCCACGGGCCCTGACATCCGGGCCTCCTCCTGAACTCGCCTGAGCCGACACGTGCAGCCTGGGCCCCTCTTCCCGCCACTTCTCCGTCGACTGCCTGCAGAGGGGTCAAAGGGTAAAGGTGTCTGTGTGCCGAGGGGTGAGGTCAAAGGTCGGGTAAAGGTCAGCTTGTTTTGACCTTGCCTTGCCTACTGGCCATGTGCTAATCCTAAGAGACGCTGCTCAACAATGACAGGATTCTGTGAGGTTTGCGTTGCGTTTGTTATCGTGTAGAGGGTGAACGCCACAGGTAGCCAGGGCTCGCCTTGTTCAAACCCCCTTTTAGTCTGTCCCCAACTCTCACGTGAAGAGAATCTGTGCTAGAAACCATGACATTGTTACGTGTAATGCGGCATTTCTTCCTAAATTGCAAGCCGCGTTAATTACACTGGTCAACAACAACAAAAACATGTTTTTCTGGCCTGGACTGTTGCAGCTGTTCTAGGCTAATTTCAGGGTGCCGATTCTAAATCTGATCTCAGATTTGCTCTATCACGTCTATTTTTTATGCTATCGGCATACCCCATTTTCATTGATTTTACCCGAAATTAACTCTGTCACTTATGATTGCAAGTTGTTGCGAGTCAGTGACTGCTTTAGTGTTAAAATACGGTGCTGTATTTTTAGGAGAGTGTGCATATAATATCATTTTATGTAGATATCCACATTTATTTAATATTTTTATTCTGCCGTTTTTATTGAAAATGCAATATTTGATAATATCTCAAAAACCTGATGTGATGGACAAAAACTGATGCCAGATTTGGAATCATCAGCACCCCAAAATGACCTTAACACCGTTGGAATACCTTATGCCACAAAAAGTGTGTTGACCAGTGTTATGTATGCAATGTTAGTGTGCTGATGTCAACGTAGCCTTTGACCAGATCACTCACAATGCACGCAGCCTTTTCCGATTTTGTAAGCTAAGCAGGGTTTGTGTCAGAAGTGCTTTGGATGGGTTGACCACCACCACCACCACGTGCAGTATAAAGGTGCTGTGGGCGTTGTAGACAGCAGTTGGCAGTGCAGAAACCCCCATTGGTGTACTGCACTCCCCACCACCACCTCCACCACAAACCCCACTGACCAGCGTGGTGAAGTATAGTCAAATATCGCTCTTGACCCGACCCACAAGACGTGTGCGGAGGTCATCATCCAGCAGTGGAATTATTCAAGCGGACTGTACATGTATGATGCGAGAGTTCCTATACATGTACACGCGTGTGCGTACACATGTATCGGCAGTGTGACAAGATGACATCACCTCTTTTCACGACCCTGAGTCACATTCCCCTGGGGGTCATTAAATAGGGCAATCAGTCACGGACGTCCAGTGCAGATAATAAGATGGTGCCATTGTCTATGATCATGACGCTCAGAGGAGGAACGCTATCGAGATGTAATTGTATAACAACAGCTCTTTAGTAGTAGGTTTTTACCCTTTAAACTGGTACAAAAACTGACACCTTTATACAAGGCATCATGTTTGCAATAACCACAACACAAGCAGTCAAAATGCAAACAAAAAGAAACAACTCTGATGATGATAATGATATGCACTGTCCTTGATGTTGATTGGTCCACACCCCAGACAGCTTTTCTTAGAGCCTAGTCTCGATTGGTGTTGGTTTCCTTTAAATAATCTTTGCTTTGCAGGTGTGCTTGGACGTGGGAAACACAACGCGAGAACGAGATGGACGTCAGCTGCCACCACAACGAGACGATCGCATTCTTCTACCGCAACAGCAACAAGCCGCTCTACGACGAGTGGTCCTTCACCAGCACGCTGGTCATGGTGCTCGGCCTGACCTTGTGCCTCGGCATCATTCTGGCCAACGCCCTCGTCATGTTCGCCGTGTACATCAACAAGACACTCCACCACCCCGTCTACTTTCTCATGGCCAACCTGGCCGCGGCGGATTTCTTTGCCGGAGTGGCGTACATCTACCTGGTTGTCAACACGGGGCCCAACACTCGCAAGCTGTCGCTGGAGACCTGGATGCTGCGCCAGGGGCTGATCAACACGAGCCTCACCGCCTCCGTCGCCAGCCTCCTGGTCATCGCCATCGAGCGCCACGTCGCGCTGTTCCGGATGCAGCGGATGAGCGAGCGGCGCGTCGTGACGGTCGTCGCGATCATCTGGCTCGTGGCCATCATCGCCGGCGCCATGCCCAGCCATGGGCTGGAACTGCGTCTGCGACGTCGGCACGTGCTCCACCATGGCGCCGCTGTACAGCGCCAGCTACGTCGCCTTCTGGGCCGGCTACAACCTCTCCATGTTCCTCATCATGGCGGGGCTCTACGGCCACATCTTCGTGAACATGTGGAGGGACAGGATACCCGTGCTGCAGAATAGCTCCAGGTGCTCCCGGAGGCAAGACGCCCCCGTGAGCTTGCTCGTAACGGTCACCATCATGTTGGGTAAGCGTTGTGGGTCTGTCTGGGCAGAACATTCGACAACACGATTCACGATAATTGTTTTTTTACCCTTCTATCTGGCAACAAAACTGACACCTTTTTTACAAGGAGTCACGTTTGCATAGACCACAATACCTGCAGTCATAATGCAAACAAAAAACATAACTCTGATAATGTACGCACTGTCCTTGAAGTTGATTGGTCCACACCCTGAGACACCTTTCCTTAGAGCCTAGTCTCACATGGTGTTGGACCAGATGACGCCAAAAGGCGCACAACTGTTTTTTTGTTTGCATTACGACTGCAGGTATTGTGGTCTATGCAAACATGACTCCTCGTAAAAAAAGGTGTCAGTTTTGTTGCCAGATAAAAGGGTAAAAAAAAAGCAATTATCAAGGCTGGTCTTGTTCCACGCGTCGCTGCCAAAAATGGCTCGTGCCGTCTCTCCCAGGAGCCTTTATTCGTGTGCTGGACGCCGGGCCTGGTGATTCTGCTGCTGGATTCCTTCTGCTCGGACTGCAACGTCCTGGCCTTCGAGAAGTACTTCTTGCTCATAGCGGAGCTCAACTCCGCCATGAACCCCATCATCTACTCGTTTCGGGACACGGAGATGATCGCCACTTTCAAGCGCATCCTGAGCTGCCGAAAGGCGGGATGCGTCGCAGCGAGCGGCTCCGAAAAATCAATTTCCACGTCGAATCCCAACCTGGTTACGGAGATCGGTCACGTGACCACCGCGAGTGCGATGAAGATGAATCAGATTGTCATCTAATATCTAATTGGGCTAACCATGCATGTTTTGATAATTGTTCTTTTACCCTTCTATCTGGCAACAAAACTGACACCTTTTTTACAAGGAGTCATGTTTGCATAGACCACAATACCTGCAGTCATAATACAAACAAAAGAGTACACGAGCTTGGAGCATGTATATAAGCTGGGTGCCTTGACAAAGGAATTTGCATATCAAGAGGAATTTAGCATATTTATGGGAAAATGCAGGAATGTGATTAGTACTACTTATGCCTGTGCATTATGCAGGATTAGCAGCATCAAAGGGAGAGAATATGGGAAATGCAGGTATGTGATTAGTACTACTTATGCCTGTGCATTATGCAGGATTAGCAGCATCAAAGGGAGAGGATATGGGAAATGCAGGTATGTGAATAGTACTAATTCAGCATCAAAGGGACAGACCTGGTTTTCACCTGAGGACGGCTGCTTGCGTTGTGGCCGAAACGTCGTGAGAATTATTTTATTATGTTTTATTTTTATTATTTTATTATTTCCCTTCTACGTGATTTTACCGAAAGAACCAAGAAGATGAATCCCTGCAGTCACGAAAGCTTTAAATCGAAAAATAAAACAAACAAAAACATAACTCTGATAATGTATGCACTGTCCTTGAAGTAGATTGGTCCACATCTGAGACAGCTTTCCTTAGAGCCTAGTCTCACATGGGTGTGGACCAATCAACTTCAAGGACTGCACACATTATCAGAGTTGTGTTTTTTGTTTGCATTATGACTGCAGGTATTGCGGTCTATGCAAACATGACTCCTTGTAAAAAAGGTGTCAGTTTTGTTGCCAGATAGAAGGGTAAAAAACCAATTATATTTTTTACTGGCAAATGAGGTTCCAGTGGTGATGCATGTTTTACTCGGAAGCTTGTTGTTTCAAAGATATGTTTTACACAAGTCACATTTAACTTGGTGTTTCTTGAATAGGGTTTTACTGGAGGATGCGTTGTTTTTCGTTGGTTCTCTTCCTGTTCAAATGACGGCTGCCCCCCAGCACACACGAACTCGTGTTCACGTGGCCCCCCTTGCGAGCGTCCGTGTTAACGTGGCTGTGTGTGTGTGTGTCCTTCAGGGACATTGTAAACAAAAATCTCGTATTTTGAAAAGCGTCGCTCAATATTTCTGTATTTATTTTTCTTTCTTTTTTATTTATTTTGGGGGCCTTTAAACGCTTGTTCAGAATTTAGTTCCGAGCCCATTTTGCGTTGCGTTTTCTTTTGAGCAAGGCAATCGTCTTGTGTGAGAATACTGCCTCCGTTGTGAGAGAAGTCGGTTGTTTTGTGGTGATTATTGTGTAATTATTGCGGCAGTTGCTTTTAGAAAACCGGTGGTTTATTTTTGTCTACAAACAAGATGCTGGACCAGCAGGCAGGGTTGATTGGAAATGACCGCTCGTTTTTCCATCTTTGTTCTCACTTCACATTGGCAGCAATCACAAAGGCTCCGTGAACGTTGTTAAGCTACGAGCATTGTGTAACCTTCACGTGGTTCTCGTGACGAAATGGCAAAATGTAACTTTCTTGCACTGTACAAATGTTGGGAGATGTGGGTTTCGTCGTAAAGAGAGTTACAGCACCGTTATTTTGCCGTTAACATTCACTTTTAATCTTTAACGACGGCCACATTTCCACAGTGCAGTGATCGTACTGAGATGTGGGCGCGGTCCCGCCAGTCATCGATGTATCCACACAGCGCAGATTCTACTGGCTGCCAGGAAGGCCACAATGACATTACAATGTGATACTGGTAGGAACCACCTGGTTCCACCAGCCCACAGGGGATTATTGTGTCTGTCCGTCCGTCGTGCATCCAAAAATGGGAGGGGTGGGGCTGGGTTGAGAGGGGAGGGTGGGGAGGGGCTAGGTGGGGTGGGGCTGGTGGGAGGGGTGGGGCTGGGTGGGGAGGGGCTGGGTGGTTAGGGGCTGGATGGGGGGGTGGGAGGGGTGGGGCTGGGTGGAGAGGGGAGGGTGGGTAGGGGCTGGGTGGGGAGGGGCTGGGTGGGTAGGGGCTTGATGGGGGGGTGGGTGGAGAGGGGTGGGAGGGGTGGGGAGGGGCTGGTCACCCCGTGGTGCCCTTATAAAACTCAACGTTTAACCTACTCACGCCGGCTTGTGCCCGCCCTCACAGTCGGGCATATTTGCGGAATACACCACGCCGCCGTTGACCCTGCAGGCCATTGACCGAGCAACCCAACGTTCCTACCAGCTCCCTCCGCAGCAGGAATGTGTTTGAGAGCAAGTCATAGTAATCGCCCACATCGAATTGTTCGTGCTGTTGAGAGCTGGGCTGCTGTGCGCTTTGGTATCGCAAGTTATAAGATTACAAGACCCCGCGATGAAAACTTTGCGGTTGGGAAATGGCAAAGGAGAGAACGGCACTCCCCACCATTACCTTGAGGGAAGTTTTAGCTGTGTTGAAATCTCGGCAAAAAAAATGTTTTAACATTATCATCAGTCTGGTTCCCAGATAATTGAGTTGGTGTTTCTGTGCGGTATGAGCGCCAACTGTTTAAAGGACTGAGTTGCAAAAAAGTCTTCATGAATTAGTTTTTGGCAGAGCGACGTTTCTCTCTGCGATGAGATATTAAACCTGGTTACAATGTGTGTGTGTGTGTGTCTTCAAGAATTAGTTTTGGCAGAGCAACGTTTCTCTCTGCAATGAGATCTCATTAAACCTGGGTACAATGTGTTTGTGTGTGTCTTCAAGAATTAGTTTTTGGCAGAGCGGCGTTTCTCTCTGCGATAAGATATCATTAAACCTGGGTACAATGTGTGTGTGTGTCTTCAAGAATTAGTTTTTGGCAGAGCGACGTTTCTCTCTGCGATGAGATATTATTAAACCTGGTTACAATGTGTGTGTGTGTCTTCAAGAATTAGTTTTTTGGCAGAGCGGCGTTTCTCTCTGCGATGAGATATTATTAAACCTGGGTACAATGTGTGTGTGTGTGTCTTCAAGAATTAGTTTTTGGCAGAGCGACGTTTCTCTCTGCAATGGGATATCATTAAACCTGGTTACAATGTGTGTGTGTGTCTTCAAGAATTAGTTTTTGGCAGAGCGACGTTTCTCTCTGCGATGAAATATCATTAAACCTGGGTACAATGTGTGTGTGTGTCTTCAAGAATTCGTTTTTGGCAGAGCGGCGTTTCTCTCTGCGATGAGATCTCATTAAACCTGGGTACAATGTGTGTGTGTGTGTGTCTTCAAGAATGAGTTTTTGGGAGAGCGGCGTTTCTCTCTGCCATGAGATATCATTAAACCTGGGTACAATGTGTTTGTGTGTGTCTTCCAGAATTAGTTTTTGCAGAGCGACGTTTCTCTCTGCGATGAGATCTCATTAAACCTGGGTACAATGTGTGTGTGTGTGCACGCTTGTGGAGGTAATGCATACTAGAATAATAAAAAACTAGTGGCATTCATGGATAAAGTTGGTGGCAAAAGCTTCCTACTGCTACCACGTGTTCAAGTGTTTATACATTTCGTATATTTTGATGGTAAAGTTTCTTTGACGTCTGTTGTGGTTGTGCAGATGCCGAACATTAAAACATTAATAACGGATATGAATTACCGAGTCTGTGGTTTTTTCGAATGTGAGCACCTGCTGTCCAGTGTCCCGTGAATTGCACGCATGGTCATGAACCTTTGTCAGTGTAGAGATGTGTAGATAATTACCAAAATGTTGACCGATGAAGTGTTACTATAGAAATCTTGGTGAACCACAACTAAGAGTGGATGATGAAAGTTCAGTAAAACCTTGGATTGCGAGTCACTTGGTCTGCGAGTGTTTTGCAAGACGAGCAATTTTTTAAAAACAAATATTAATTTGATAAACGAGCGAGGTCTTGCTATACGAGTAGTACGTTCTGTCTGCCGAGCGTCACGTGATCACAACTGATATACGAGTGCTTTGATAAACGAGTGCTTTGGATTACAAACACGTTTCCGGAACGAATTATGCTCGCAATCCAAGGTTTTACTGTAACTCAATATGATTGACCGTGACGAAACCCACCAATGATCAAATGATGTCCACTTCGATGAGATTGTCTGATTAAAGGTAATACGATCATTGAGTAAGTTGCAATGCAGATAAATAAACATGATCAATGGTACTATTGTGGAGCTAGATTTGAAGCTTTCGTGACTGCAATGATTCATATTCTTAGGTTATTTCGGTAAAGTCACCGTGTAGGTAAAAACATTAAAAAATAAAATAAAAATCACGACGTTTCGGAGGCAACACAAGCTTCCGTCTTCAGGTGGAACCGTCACAGCCACGACAGCTGTATCAAGTAAATGAGAGATTGCAGGAGCTACCACTCCGTTTATATAATGGTGGTAGCTCCTGCAATCTCTCATGTACTTGATACAGCTGTCGTGGCTGTGACGGTACCACCTGAAGACGGAAGCTTGTGTTGCCTCCGAAACGTCGTGATTTTTATTTTATTTTACTTTTTAATGTTTTTACCTACACAGTGACTTTACCGAAAAAACCTAAGAATATTGTGGAGCTATTTAAATATATATTTACTCTGCTTGACTGCCCTGATAATATTTGTGGGGGGAGGGGGGCTGGGGAGTTGCATTGCCCAACTTTTAAGTAGCCCAGTGCCAAAGAGTTGAGTGCTCGAATCACCTCCACCCAGAGAATGACTCCAGAGAGAATCCAGGAAGAATAAGTATAACCCGTAAAAACAAAGTTTTTCACTATAAATCCTTTATATGCGTGGCGGCTAGAGTCCTCTCGTCCTCTGGCTTGAGATGGCTGCCACCTATGGGTCAGATGATTGTCTGCCAGTATTAAGCAATTGGTAATTAAATATTTAATTTGTTTTCCCTAAACAGTGTAAAATTTTGGAAAAAAATGTTCACGAACATTAATTGTCTCGCACAACGAGTCTGTGTGCAAAATGTCAGCTCGATTGGATCACGGGAAATGGGTTAAAAAACGACCGAAAGATTTGCACGGTCGTAAGCACGCAAGCAAGCGAACTTAATATAAAGGATTTAAAAAGGAGCGGGGAAGTTGCCGAGGCACTTCTGAATCGGTCCTGGTTGTCCTCTTGCATCAACCCACACTGACCAGTCTGGTGAAGTATGGTGAAACAACCCCTATGATGACCAACGCAGTATGGGAATGTCTTCACCCAATGGTGGTTTGGCAAAGAGATATATCGTCATTATTATTGAGACATCTTAGTGTGGGTTCGATAACAAAAAATGTCATTATTTATCCGTAGAAGTCATTCTCAGTCCCAAGGACCTTTTTAAGACGACAGGTTTCATATTGGCTCACAGGGGGATGCCGTGCTCACCATCTAAGATTCTTCAAGTTCCACCCTGCCATCCTCCGTCCCTCACAGTCTCTCAGGCGAGTCGTGACACAATGCACCCGGCCCTAACAACACACCTCGCCCATCTTACGCACGCCGGGTTACTTTTGCGGTTTTTTGTTGCTCGCAGAGCTGGACTACTGGTTTTTCTGCCTGTGCGAGTGTAGAATGAACGCGGCGTCCGTGCTCACGGGGTGCTGTGCCATTTTTAAATCCTTTATATTAAGTTCGCTTGCTTGCTTGCGTGCTTGCTTACGACCGTGCAAATCTTTCGGTCGTTTTTTAACCCACTTTCCGTGATCCAATCGAGCTGACATTTTCCACACAGACTCGTTGAAAAAAAAATTCCAAAAATTTTACACTTTTTAGGCAAAAAAAAATTATTTTACATATATTCAAATAGAACTCATTCTTGGCTTTGGTTGAACGTCACAGTATAAGAGCCCAGAGCGTAACCCCTCCACAGGCCGTGGCGGAGTAGCGCAGTTGGTAGCGCCCTCGCTTCCCATGCCAAAGGTCGCGGGATCGATCCCCGCGTCCTCCACAGGCGAATGTTTTTAAATCCTTTATATTAAGTTCACTGCCACGCATATAAAGGATTTATAGTGAAAAACTTTGTTTTTACGGGTTATACTTATTGTGTGTGTGTGTAATAAACCTTCTCGAGACGACTTCTGGAATCAGTCCTTTATTTTCCACTTCCACAGTTTACACACACTCCCCGTTGCTGGCAGGCAACGGGAAGCGGGCAGACAGCCAGCAAAGTCGCACCGCTCACGTGGCACCCAGAGCCCCGTACGCGCGTGGCTCCTGCTCCCTTCGTTCCCAGGTCTGCTCCCGACTCCTCCGTCTCTCCCCCTCTTAACCCCTCGGTCACGTGGTACCCCTAAGCCAATCTCCAGTAGTCAGCGTCGAACACTCCAGATCACTCCCCGTCAACTCCCGGGACCACGCCTCTGATCCGGCTTCCCATTAGCTGAGGCCAAGATCGGCCAAGCCAATCACCTTAGCTAACATGCCGTGATCACGCCGAGATCATGCTCCCGGGCTCTCCCCTCATTGGCTACAAAGCGGGACCGGCAAGCCGATCGCCACGTGAGTCATACATGGCTCTCATTACGTGTACGGTTATGGCATCGGGATCGTTATCTTGAGGGGGCAGTTAATGATTAATTCGGTTGTGTCGAGTGTCCCGAGGCCCTTTAATGTCCCGTGGGTTGCCGTGTTATTAGCTCGCAGTGTGACGTCGGTTTATTTTGTTGATCAGATCTAGTTTTTGTTTTTGTTGTTGTTGTGATTGCGATGTGCCACATTTCGTAACGATGTGTTTATTGTATGGGGCTTTTCTCGCGATCGCGATGTGTGGACTGTACGTACTGCATAGACTGTCTCTCTGCACGGATACGGGTTGTGAGGTGCATTGTTGTCTTCCTTGGTACGGATCGTTAATATGTGAGCCACGAACCAGGGCAGGCACTCTGATTGGTCGGGAGCTTAGCGGCAGTCCCTTTGATGTGGAAGCCTGGGTGCGGACGTCGCTGAAAGCACCGATACGGCCCACCAATGGCCGTGAAGGATCGCGGGTTAACCAAGGGATTCTTTGATGTAGAGGGGGATAAAAGGGAGGGCACTCTTATCAGTTCGCGTTCTCAAGTCAGCGATCGGAGCAGTCAGCTTGCCAGGCACTGGATCGTACGTGTGACGAGTATCAGCGCAGCCAGGCCCCGCTCCCAGTGAGAGCTTCGTGCACATCCGAGCCGAACAACGAGTACGCGAGAGAGAGAGAGCTGCGAGTTAGCATAAAAGCCTAGGGAGATTAATTCGAAATAGACGCGGTAGGTCGGGTTTAGACCGTCGGGAGATAGGCTAGCCTTACCCTGCTGATTCAGACTCTGATTCAGGTAATAGTGACTCGCAGATGCGCCGGAAATAAACCCTAAAGCATAGGATGCCGACGCTGTGTGGTCTCTGTGGTATTGAGGAGCAGAACCGGCCCTAGACCTTAGGGGGCCCTAAGCAAAATTTGGTTGGAGGCTCCTTTGATGTATGATTTTTTTGACCCACTAGCTAGCAGTGACTCTAGGGGGCCCTCTGCTGGCCACGGGGCCCTTTGCAATTGCAAGGGTCGCTTAGTGGCTGGGCCGGCTCTGTTGAGGAGTGCTGGGAGTGGTGTGGGCATAGGTGTGAACGACGGGTTAACGCATGAATCTTACCCTCGATTCGGTTATCGTTACGCTTGCGCTGTGCTGTTAGTGGGTGCACGTGGTGAGCGACGGTAGGATTGCACGAGTACACGTGGGATTCTAGATTTGAAGCTTTCGTGACTGCAATGATTCATATTCTTAGGTTTTTTCGGTAAAGTCACGTAGGTAAAAACATTAAAAAGTAAAATAAAATAAAAATCACGTTTCAGAGGAAGACGGAAGCTTGTGTTGCCT
This sequence comes from Lethenteron reissneri, assembly GCF_015708825.2. Classification (NCBI taxonomy): domain Eukaryota; kingdom Metazoa; phylum Chordata; class Hyperoartia; order Petromyzontiformes; family Petromyzontidae; genus Lethenteron; species Lethenteron reissneri. The sequence continues at coordinate 18,783 of NC_083802.1, forward strand.
CCGAAACGTCGTGATTTTTTATTTTATTTTACTTTTTAATGTTTTTACCTACGTGACTTTACCGAAAAAACCTAAGAATACACGTGGGATTATTCATACGACCATTGTTTAGATTGTGCCCGAGCGTGATGCGTGAATCCTGTCGCCAGTTACTCATCACTGCGCAGAGGGGCCGGAGGACGATTAAAGCATTTCTTTAATTCCCCAGTACACAGCAACACTTGTTCTAAAACCAATCCCGAACACCCGCCCCACAGCCCTTTAAATCATCTCAAATACAACCCCCCAATCGGCAACACGTGTGTGCGAGTGACGTCATTGCCCCTTTGACCCCTGACCCCCATTCCGCACGTGATTGGTGCGTGTGGTTGTGAGTTTGAGTGCCTGCGCGTATACGAGTGTGGGCCGTGGCGTGCAGAGAGTCTTCTACCAACGTTGGGAGGAGTGCGAGTGAGGAGCAAAGAATTAATTGCAGGCAGCCGAGCGCCAGCCCCGAATCGTGCCCCACAGACAGGACTCGCGGACTCGAGGAGCCGGAGAGTGGCAGCAGCGGCTCTCACACGAGTGAGCGAGGAGTCAGGAGGCAGCAGCCCCCCCCCCCTTCCCCCGAGATCAACCCTCCGCCGGGGGAGGACCCGGGGGCCAGCAGCCTCAACAAGACGCATATATTAAACACAAACTCCACTTTATTTATTGTACCAGGTAAAGCGTAATAAGCTATTAGCTTCTTTTTCGATTTAAAGCTTTCGTGACTGCAGGGATTCATCTTCTTGGTTCTTTCGGTAAAGTCACGTAGAATTGAAATAATAAAATTATATAAATAAAACATAATAACCTTCTTGGTTCTTTCAGTAAAGTCACGTAGAAGGGAAATAATAAAATAATAAAAATAAAACAATAAAATACGACGTTTCGGCCACAACGCAAGCAGCCGTCCTCAGGTGAAGAATGAAACACCACCAAGCTTGGAGCGTCGTGATAATTATTTTATTATGTTTTATTTTTATTATTTTATTACTTCCCTTCTACGTGACTTTACCGAAAGAACCAAGAAGATGAATCCCTGCAGTCACGAAAGCTTTAAATCGAAAAATAAAACACGATAAAACGACGTTTCGGCCACAACGCAAGTAGCCGTCCTCAGGCGGACAACAGGTCTGTCGAGGAGAAAATTCTACGTGACTTTACAGAAAGAACCAAGAAGACTATTAGCTTCTTTTTCATAAGCAACCTGGCTATCTCAAATGACACCAGCTTAACAAAGTGGCTGATATCATCATCATCATCGCTGATTCACGTGGAAATTTCTAGCGGCAAAATAACGTAAACAAACTAAAACACACGATCGGTGAGGTTTGCACTCACTTTGTGAGGCAAAAGGGGGGCTAATTTCCCTCAAGAAATGCAATAAAATGTACTTTAAACCTTTTTCTTAATATCTAAAAATTATCGTGCTGTACAAACCGCCGGCGGGAAAAGGCCGGCGTTGGCGAAATCAAGCGGGCTTTGGTCGCCAAGGGCATCCTGTGCGTAGTGTGGTTGAGTGGTCTAAGTTGTTAGATTCAGCCTCCAGTCTCTTTGCAGGCGTATATATTTTATTTTAAATTATTTTACATTTTATTCCTAAATCACATACTCTTTGGTTCTTTCGGTAATGTCACGTAGGTAGAAAAAAAAATAATAGATCACAAAGTTTTCGATCGTAAGACAAGCGGTCGTTCTCGCTTCTGATCAGGGATCTACCCAGCCAACAGGTCCACAAAGACTGGCCCGTCGCTCTTACTCTGCAGGTTGAACCTAGGAACTGAGTTTTCAACTCTTCACTTCTTCGCTCTTCACCATCACCTCTTCACATTTCACCTCGATTCCTTTAAGTGTCAAATCTGGGATTTTCCTTCAGTTCTTGTTTCACGAGGGATGGGCTCACAAGCCAATTTCAGACTCCACTCCTTGCAGATCTTCTGATGCTTATGCGTTTTCTGGTGTAGATGAAGATTTTATGAATGTGCAAACGCCTTCCCGCAAAGTGCACCTGAAGGGTTTCTCTCCCGTGTGTGTTCTCTGGTGTCTTTCAAGAGCAGATGAATGTAAAAATGCCTTCCCACACCCACTGCACTTGAAGGGTTTCTCTCCCGTGTGTGTTCTCTGGTGTCTTTCAAGAGCAGATGAATGTAAAAATGCCTTCCCACACCCACTGCACTTGAAGGGTTTCTCTCCCGTGTGTGTTCTCTGGTGTCTTTCAAGAGCAGATGAATGTGAAAATGCCTTCCCACACCCACTGCACTTGAAGGGTTTCTCTCCCGTGTGTGTTCTCTGGTGTCTTTCAAGAGCAGATGAATGTAAAAATGCCTTCCCACACCCACTGCACTTGAAGGATTTCTCTCCCGTGTGTGTTCTCTGGTGTCTTACAAGAGAAGATGAATGTGCAAACGCTTTCCCACACACACTGCACTTGAAGGGTTTCTCTCCTGTGTGTGCTCTCTGGTGGGTCTGAAAAACTGATTGCCATGCAAAGGCCTTCCCACACACAGTGCACTTGAAGGGTTTCTCTCCTGTGCGAGTTCTCTGGTGCTGTGTCAAATTTCCAGTGCAATCCGTGCTGTATGCACTCTGGTCGCATTGTTGTCTTGCCGTACCGAGCTGTGCTGACTGCCTTTGCTCCATTAGACCAATTCTGCAGAGGAAGCGTCAGAGGAAGCGGCAGCTGCAGACAGATAATAGGAACATCCACACCATCATCAAGTCAGTATCGTGGCACGGAGGAATGCATATATACAGTCACATGTGACTTACACGTCTATACTTATTCATATATTCATTATGTAGTGAAACAGTTTCCCAATATTCATCACACGGGCTGTTATTGCACACAAAGAGAGATCAAATGGTCATACATATGCCTAGAAGCCTTCGTATCTTAAAAATGAATGTGAACCCAAAACTCCGAGCACACAATTTCGGCTGTCTGGCTACAAAAGGAATATTTATAAAGCTAAATTCAGCTGACATAGCAAAAGGTGTTAAAACAATTCTATTTGTGTTATGCAGAAATGCATAAATTCATGTTCAATCGCAACTCAGGTGTGAATCCAGGCTCAGATGTCCTTGAAGGCTGGGATGAACAGATCCGACTTTCAGCTGTACGTGTGTGCTGTGGTAACTTCCTGTTTCCATTCTTACAAAGAGTTCCAGAGGAAAACAAAAATAAACTATTGTTTTGATATAACCTCCGTGTTCAACAGAGTTAATAGACTTTACTGCAAACACAAACTTTACACTGTCACACACTGCCATGGTAAACAGGTGGTGTTTTGACCAGAACCATGCCTGGCCACCTTTATCTGCTCAGCATTAATGATTCCTCACTCCACCAAGTAATTAATTGAGGATCAATCAACATAGCCGAGGCTAACTGGAGTTTGTGTGTCTCTCTCTCTCCGTGGTGAGATGTTAACTACCTCACCTGGTATGCAGGAAGTCGTGGGTTCAAACCCGGCCCTGACGCCAGCTGCTGTATATTTGGAGTTTGCGTGTCTCTCTCTCCGTGGTCGCGTGGATTTTCCTCCGGATTCCCCGGGTTTGCCCTCCACATTTAGAGTGAACATCAGCACGAGTTTAGCGTCTTTGACCGATACACATTTCCACACGTATTCTTGGTTCTTTCGGTAAAGTTACGTAGATAGAAAATATCAATAGATAATATAATAAAATAAAGACCACTTGTGTTGCGATCGAAACGTCGTGGGTTTTTTTTCTTTATTTACAATTTTCTAATTTTTATTTTATTATCTGTTATTTTTATTTAATTTTCTATCTAAGTGACTTCACTGAAAGAACCAAGAATATGAATTCCTGCAGTCACGAAAGTTTTAAGTCAAAACATTCACACACAAGTTCACAAAGCCTCACCTTGCGTTGTGGGCAGGTTGCTTCTGAAAACAAGAGCGGTATAGCAGCTCAAGCGGGCTTGGCCTGGTAAAAAAAATGAAAAACTGCATAAATATTTACAGTGAGGGAAAGAAAGAAAGACAAAGAAATGATCAGTCTATAATTTTAATGGTAAGTTTATTTGAACAGTGACAGACAGAATAACAACAAAAAATCCAGAAAAACGCGTCAAAAATGTTATAAATTGATTTGCATTTTAATGACGGAAATAAGTATTTGACCCCCTCTCAATCAGAAAGATTTCTGGCTCCCAGGTGTCTTTTATACAGGTAACGAGTTAAGATTAGGAGCACACTCTTAAAGGGAGTGCTCCTAATCTTAGCTTGTTACCTGTATAAAAGACACCTGTTCACAGAAGCAATCAATCAGATTCCAAACTCTCCACCATGGCCAAGACCAAAGAGCTCTCCAAGGATGTCAGGAACAAGATTGTAGACCCACACAAGGCTGGAATGGGCTACAAGACCATCGCCAAGCAGCTCGGTGAGAAGGTGACAACAGTTGGTGAGATTATTCGTAAATGGAAGAAACACACAAGAACTGCCAATGTCCCTCGGCCTAGGGCTCCATGCAAGATCTCACCTCGTGGAGTTGCAATGATCATGAGAACGGTGAGGAATCAGCCCAGAACTACACAAGGTAGCAGGGACCATAGTCACCAAGAAAACAGTTGGTAACACACTACGCCGTGAAGGACTGAAATCCTGTAGCGCCCGCAAGGGGCCCCTGCTCAAGAAAGCACATATACATGCCCGTCTGAAGTTTGCCAATGAACATCTGAATGATTCAAAGGACAACTGGGTGAAAGTGTTGTGGTCAGATGAGACCAAAATGGAGCTCTTTGGCATCAACTCAACTCGCCGTGTTTGGAGGAGGAATGCTGCCTATGACCCCTAGAACACCATCCCCACCATCAAATATGGAGGTGGAAACATTATATTTTTGGGGTGTTTTTCTGCTAAGGGGACAGGACAACTTCACCGCATCAAAGGGACGATGGACGGGGCCATGTACCGTCAAATCTTGGGTGAGAACCTCCTTCCCTTAGCCAGGGCATTGAAAATGGGTCGTGGATGGGTATTCCAGCATGACAATGACCCAAAACACACGGCCAAGGCAACAAAGGAGTGGCTCAAGAAGAAGCACATTAAGGTCCTGGAGTGGCCTAGCCAGTCTCCAGACCTTAATCCCATAGAAAATCTGTGGAGGGAGCTGAAGGTTCGAGTTGCCAAACGTCAGCCTCGAAACCTTAATGACTTGGAGAAGATCTGCAAAGAGGAGTGGGACAAAATCCCTCCTGAGATGTGTGCAAACCTGGTGGCCAACTACAAGAAACGTCTGACCTCTGTGATTGCCAACAAGGGTTTTGCCACCAAGTACTAAGTCATGTTTTGCTGAGGGGGTCAAATACTTATTTCCCTCATTAAAATGCAAATCAATTTATAACATTTTGACGCGTTTTTCTGGATTTTGTTGTTGTTATTCTGTCTCTCACTTCAAATAAACCTACCATTAAAATTATAGACTCATCATTTCATTGTCAGTGGGCAAACGTACACAATCAGCAGGGGATCAAATACTTTTTCTTGGTTCTTTCGGTAAAGTCACGTAGAAGGTAAGTAATAAAACAACAAAAATAAAACAATGAAATAATATAATAGTAATATAATTATTTTTATGTTTTATTTTTATTATATTATTACTTCCCTTCTACGTGACGACTTTACCGAAAGAACCAAGAAATTGAATCCCTGCAGTCACGAAAGAAGCTTTAAATCTAAATTTAGATCAAATACTTGTCCCCTCACTGTAACAATAAAACAGAGTTACAAAGTGGCGAGCCGCGTGAAGACACATTAATTTAAACTAACTCAGGCGAGGGCAGGAGGCAAGGCCCCGCGTCGCCAGGCCGCGCCTTGTAATGTTCCAACCTGGACATCGATTCCAATGCTGCTCAATTGACATCCCTACGAGAGGCTCTACCTTGGTAAACAACAACAACCACAAACCACCACAAGAATTTATCACCTCAGATTTCAGAAAAAGCGCGGAGCGGGCAGCTTTCTGTTACCTCGTGACGTCACGCGGCAGCAGAAAGTGACATAACGTCACTTCCGGGATACAAGACAGTCCCCTCCCACAGATTCAGCAGTGACCATCGCGGAGGTGACGTCACGCACAAGAGCGCGGTGCAGGGTGACGTCACAAAGCTGGATTGGAGTTAAAGTTTTTAGATTAAATTTCCATTGCTCCATCTCTTGAACAGAGACCCCTTGGGTGCGTGAGCTCAGAAACTACAACGTGGACATTATTGTGTGTGTACACAGTGTGTGTGTGTGTACATTGTGTGTGTATACTGTGTGTACACAGTGAGTGTGTGTGTACACTGTGTGTGTGTGTACATTGTGTGTGTACACTATGTGTGTGTACACAGTGAGTGTGTGTGTACACAGTGAGTGTGTAGACTGTGTGTGTGCACAGTGAGTGTGTAGACTGTGTGTGTACACTGTGTGTGTACACTATGTGTGTGTACACAGTGAGTGTGTGTACATTGTGTGTGTACACTGTGTGTGTGTACACAGTGTACACACACACTTGTAGAGGTAACTTCTTTATTACAACACTCCAACAGTACTCCCAACAGTCCTGATACTCTGTTAAAGCCAAGGTACACAGCCTAGCTACACAGCCTAGATACTCTACTCTGGCTACGCTCCGGAACTCGCCCTCACAAGGTCGTAGAGTCGGGAGTTCCAGAGTCCCAGCACTGGCTCTCACAGCATCCCAGGGTCTTCAGATGGCTGGTCGTGGGTCTTGGGTCTTGAGTTACAACTGGGCCCCGATCGTCCAGGGAGCTCCCCTTTTATGCCTGGTCCAACGAGGGGTGGGGCCGTGTGCGCCACCAGACATCCCACAGAGCACACACAGCCCCCCCCCCGTTGGCGGCACCCAGAGGCTTAAGCGTCTGGACCCCCTGGGAACCCAGCGCCTGGCGCCCAGAGGCTTAAGCGTCTGGACCCGCCCGGGAACCCAGAGCCCCCAGCAGCCCCTCCCTTCTTATGTCACTACAGATGTATAAGGGCACGGGGTGACCAATAAGGTCAGAATTGGTCTGTGTGCTTTAGAGAGGGAGGCGGGGTTATTTATTAATTAAATATAGCGCCGATACGTGGAACGCTACGCGTGTTGCAATCAAGACGGGCGCTTAAACGAACACAAAAATCAACGCGCTAATTAGGTAAATGTTCTCGATTTAAAGCTTTCGTGACTGCAGGGATTCATCTTCTTGGTTCTTTCGGTAAAGTCATCACGTAGAAGGGAAGTAATACCATAATAAAAATTAAACATAATTAAATAATCCGAGCGTGCTCCCTATTTCAAAGACGATGAGTTGCTCCAGAGACAAATGCTTCCGGAAACACAAAAAATTAACCCGTAAAAACAAAGTTTTTCACTATAAATCCTTTATATGCGTGGCGGCGAGAGTCCTCTCGTCCTCTGGCTTGATATGGCTGCCACCTATGGGTCAGATGATTGTCTGCCACCATTAAGCAATTGGTAATTAAATATTTAAAAAAAAATCCCTAAACAGTGTAAAATTTTGGAAATTTTTCACGAAAATTAATTGTCACGCACAACGAGTCTGTGTGCAAAATGTCAGCTCGATTGGATCATGGGAAGTGGGTTAAAAAACGACCGAAAGATTTGCACGGTCCTAAGCAAGCAAGCGAACTTAATATAAAGGATTTAAACAAGTATAACCCGTAAAAACAAAGTTTTTCACTATAAATCCTTTATATGCGTGGCGGCTAGAGTCCTCTCGTCCTCTGGCTTGAGATGGCTGCCACCTATGGGTCAGATGATTGTCTGCCACCATTAAGCAATTGGTAATTAAATATTTTTAAAAATTTCCATAAACAGTGTAAAATTTTTGAAAAAAAATTTCACGAACATTAATTGGCACGCACAACGAGTCTGTGTGCAAAATGTCAGCTCGATTGGATCACGGGAAGTGGGTTAAAAAATGACCGAAAGATTTGCACGGTCGTAAGCAAGCAAGTGAACTTAATATAAAGGATTTAAAACTACCCTTTGAGCTGTATCACAAGAACAACGGGTCTCACCTGAGTTATCTGTACAGGTTACTTCCAAAAACACACACTTTGTCCTAACATCACTTATTCAATGTTTGACCCTTGTAAATAAAATGTTGCATGTACACAAAATCAGTGTTCATTCTAAATTATTGACAGACATTTTACATTTTAACAAAATGTAATTACTGCAGTGAAATATACTGCACCAGGTTACATCGTATTAAGCTATTTTAAATAATTATGCACCGTCTGCTTAACAGTGGATGTAAAACATACTATTGTGTCATTCAAAACGAGTAGGCCATTGCATGATTGCGTCTTGAGTCAAAATGTAGATAATTCTAAACATTACCGACAATTCTAGATTTGAAGCTTTCGTGACTGCAAGGATTCATATTCTTAGGTTTTTTCGGTAAAGTCACGTCGTGAATTTTGAAGTGTTTCTCTCCCGTGTGCGTTCTCTCGTGTCTTTGAAGATGTTCTGACCGTGTAAACGCCTTCCCGCACAGAAAGCACCTGAAGGGTTTCTCTCCTGTGTGTGTTCTCTGATGTTTTTTAAGATCAGATGACTGTGAAAATGCCATGCTACACACAGTGCACTTGAAGGGTTTCTCTCCTGTGTGTGTTCTCTGGTGTTTTTTAAGAACAGATGACAGTGAAAATGCCTTCGCACACACACTGCACTTAAAGGGTTTCTCTCCCGTGTGTATTCTCTGGTGTCTTACAAGAGTAGATGAATGTGCAAACGCTTTCCCACACACACTGCACTTGAAGTGTTTCTCTCCCGTGTGTGTTCTCTGGTGTTTTTTAAAAGAAGATGACAGTGAAAATGCCTTCCCACACACAGTGCACTTGAAGGGTTTCTCTCCTGTGTGTATTCTCTGGTGGGTCTGAACAACAGATGCTTGTGCAAACGCCTTCCCGCAAATTGTGCACCTGAAAGGTTTCACTCCCGTGTGTGTTCTCTGATGTATTACAAGATTATGTGACTTTGCAAAGGATTTCCCGCACAGAATGCACCTGAAGGGTTTCTCTCCTGTGTGTGTTCTATGGTGATTTTAAGAGAAGATGACCGTGAAAATGCCATGCTACACACACTGCACTTGAAGGGTTTCTCTCCTGTGTGTGTTCTCTGGTGTTTTTAAGAACAGATGAATGAGAAAATGCCTTCGCACACACACTGCACTTGAAGGGTTTCTCTCCCGTGTGTGTTCTCTGGTGTATTACAAGATTACGTGACTTTGCAAAGGCCTTCCCACACACAGTGCACTTGAAACGTTTCTCTCCTGTGTGTGTTCTCTGGTGCTGTGTCAAATTTCCAGTGCGCTCCGTGCTGTATGCACTCTGGTCGCATTGTTGCCTTGCCGTACCGAGCTGTGCTGACTGCCTTTGCTCCATCAGACCAATTCTGCAGAGGAAGCGTCGAAGGAAGCGTCAGCTGCAGACAGATAATAGGAATATCCACACCATTCTAGATTTGAAGCTTTCGTGACTGCAAGGATTCATATTCTTAGGTTTTTTCGGTAAAGTCACGTAGGTAAAAAAATTAAATTAAAGTAAAAATAAACAAATTAAAAAATTGACGTTTCGGAAGCAACACAAGCCTCCGTCTTCAGGTGGAACCGTCACAGCCACGACAGCTGTATCAAGTAAAAAAAGAAAATACAAAAAAAATACAGCTGTCGTGGCTGTGACGTTTCCACCTGAAGACGGAGGCTTGTGTTGCTTCCGAAACGTCGTCAATTTTTTAATTTGTTTTATTTTACTTTTATTAATTAAAATGTTTTACCTACGTGACTTTACCGAAAAAACCTAAGAATATATCCACTCCGGTATCTATGCACAGAAGAACGCATACGTACAGTCACACGTGACTTACACGTCTATACTTATTCATATATTCATTATGTAGTAAAAACGTTTCTCAAATTCATCACACGGGCTGTAATGGCACACAATGAGAGGGCAAGTGGTCATAAATATGCCTGGGAGCCCTCGTATCTTAAAAATGAATGTTAACCCAAAACTCCGAGCACACAATTTCGGCTGTCTGGCTACAAAAGGAATATGTATAAAAGCTAAATTCAGCTGACATTGCAAAGGGTGTTAAAACAATTCTATTTGTGTTATGCAGAAATGCATAAATTCATGTTCAATCGCAACTCAGGTGTGAATCCAGGCTCAGATGTCCTTGAAGGCTGGGATGAACAGATCCGACTTTCAGCTGCACGTGTGTGCTGTGTTAACTTCCTGTTTCCATTCTTACAAAGAGTTCCAGAGGAAAACAAAATAAACTATTGTTGTGATATAACCTCTGTGTTCAATAGAGTTAATAGACTTTACTGCAAACACAAACTTGACACTGTCACACACTGGCATGGTTCACAGGTGGTGGTGTGTCCAGACCCATGCCTGGCCACCTTCATCTGCTCAGAATAAATGATTCCTCACTCCACCAAGTAATTAATTGAGGATCAATCAACATAGCCGAGGCTAACTGGAGTTTGCGTGTTTCTCTCTCTCCGTGGTGAGATGTTAACTACCTCACCTGGTGTACAGGAAGTCGTGGGTTCGATCCCGGCCCTGGCGCCTGCTGCTGCTGTATATTTGGAGTTTGCGTGTCTCTCTCTCCGTGGTCGCGTGGATTTTCCTCCGGATTCCCCGGGTTTGCCCTCCACATTTAGAGTCAACATCAGTACGCGTTTAGCGTCTTTGACCGATACACATTTCCACACGTATTCTTGGTTCTTTCGGTAAAGTTACGTAGGTAGAAAATATCAATAATAGATAATAAAATTAAATAAAATAAAGACCACTTGTGTTGCGATCGAAACGTCGTGTTTTTTCTCTTTATTTACAATTTTATAATTTTTATTTCATCATCTGTTATTTTTATTAAATTTTCTGTCTAAGTGACTTTACCGAAAGAACCAAGAATATGAATTCCTGCAGTCACGAAAGTTTTAAGTCCACACATTCACACACAAGTTCACAAAGCCTCACCTTGCGTTGTGGGCAGGTAGCTTCTGAGAACAAGAGTGGTAGAGCAGCTCAAGCCGGCTTGGCCTGGTACAAAAAATGAAAAATAGAAACTGCGTGAATATTTACAGTGAGGGAAAAAAGTATTTGATCCCCTGCTGATTTTGTACGTTTGCCCACTGACAAAGAAATGATCAGTCTATAATTTTAATGGTATGTTTATTTGAACAGTGAGAGACAGAATAACAACAACAAAAATCCTGAAAAACGCGTGTCAAAAATGTTATAAATTGATTTGCATTTTAATGAGGGAAATAAGTATTTGATCCCCTCTCAATCAGTAAGATTTCTGGCTCCCAGGTGTCTTTTATACAGGTAACGAGCTGAGATTAGGAGCACACTCTTAAAGGGAGTGCTCCTAATCTTAGCTTGTTACCTTTATAAAAGACACCTGTTCACAGAAGCAATCAATCAATCAGATTCCAAACTCTCCACCATGGCCAAGACCAAAGAGCTCTCCAATGATGGCAGGGACAAGATTGTAGACCTACACATGGCTGGAATGGGCTACAAGACCATCGCCAAGCAGCTTGGTGAGAAGGTGACAACAGTTGGTGCGATTATTCGCAAATAGAAGAAACACACAAGAACTGTCAATCTCCCTCGGCCTGGGGTTCCATGCAAGATCTCACCTCGTGGAGTTGCAATGATCATGAGAACGGTGAGGAATCAGCCCAGAACTACACAAGGCAGCTGGGACCATAGTCACCAAGAAAACAATTGGTAACACACTACGCCGTGAAGGACTGAAATCCTGCAGCGCCCGCAAGGTCCCGCTGCTCAAGAAAGCACATATACATGCCCGTCTGAAGTTTGCCAATGAACATCTGAATGATTTAAAGGACAACTGGGTGAAAGTGTTGTGGTCAGATGAGACCAAAATGGAGCTCTTTGGCATCAACTCAACTCGCCGTGTTTGGAGAAGGAGGAATGCTGCCTATGACCCCAAGAACACCATCCCCACCGTCAAATATGGAGGTGGAAACATTATGCTTTGGGGGTGTTTTTCTGCTAAGGGGACAGGACAACTTCACCGCATCAAAGGGACAATGGACGGGGCCATGTACCGTCAAATCTTGGGTGAGAACCTCCTTCCCTCAGCCAGGGCATTGAAAATGGGTCGTGGATGGGTATTCCAGCATGACAATGACCAAAAAAACACAGCCCAAGGCAACAAAGGAGTGGCTCAAGAAGAAGCACATTAAGGTCCTGGAGTGGCCTAGCCAGTCTCCAGACCTTAATCACATAGACAATCTGTGGAGGGATCTGAAGGTTCGAGTTGCCAAACGTCAGCCTCGAAGCCTTAACGACTTGAAGATCTGCAAAGAGGAGTGGGACAAAATCCCTCCCGAGATGTGTGCAAACCTGGTGGCCAACTACAAGAAACGTCTGACCTCTGTGATTGCCAACAAGGGTTTTGCCACCAAGTACTAAGTCATGTTTTGCAGAGGGGGTCAAATACTTATTTCCCTCATTAAAATGCAAATCAATTCATAACATTTTTGACGCGTCTTTCTGGATTTTGTTGTTATTCTGTCTCTCACTGTTCAAATAAACCTACCATTAAAACTACAGACTGATCATTTCTTTGTCAGCGGGCAAACGTACACAATCAGCAGGGGATCAAATACTTTTTATTGGTTCTTTCGGTAAAGTCACGTAGAAGGGCAGTAATAAAATAATAAAAATAAAACATAATAAAATGGTATAATAATATAATTATTTTATTGTTTTTCGGTAAAGTCACGTAGAAGGTAAGTAATAAAACAACAAAAAATAAAACAATAAAATAATATAATAGTAATATAAGAATTTCTATGTTTTATTTTTATTATTTTATTATTTCCCTTCTACGTGACTTTACCGAAAGAACCAAGAAGTTGAATCCCTGCAGTCACGAAAGAAGTTTTAAATCTAAATTTAGATCAAATACTTGTCCCCTCACTGTAACAATAAAACAGAGTTACAAAGTGGCGAGCCGCGTGAAGACAAACTAAACTAACTCAGGCGAGGGCAGGAGGCAAAGCCCCGCGTGGCCAGGCCGCGCCTTGTAATGTTCCAACCTGGACATCGATTCCAATGCTACTCAATAGACATCCCTACGAGAGGCTCTACCTTGGTAAACAACAACAACAACCACAACAACCACAAACCACCACGAGAATTAATCACCTCAGATTTCAGAAAAAGCGCGGAGCGGGCAGCTTCCTGTTACCTCGTGACGTCACACGGCAGCAGAAAGTGACATAACGTCACTTCCGAGATACAAGACAGTCCCCTCAACACTGCCCATAGACTCAGCACTGCACCATAGACTCAACACTGCCCATAGACTCAGCACTGCACCATAGACTCAACACTGCCCATAGACTCAGCACTGCACCATAGACTCAACACTGCCCATAGACTCAGCACTGCACCATAGACTCAACACTGCCCATAGACTCAGCACTGCACCATAGACTCAACACTGCCCATAGACTCAACACTGCCGCATAGACTCAACACTGCACCATAGACTCAACACTGCTACCCATAGACTCAACACTGCACCATAGACTCAGCACTGCACTATAGACTCAACACTGCCCATAGACTCAACACTGCACAATAGACTCAACACTGCACCATAGACTCAACACTGCACCATAGACTCAACACTGCCCATAGACTCAACACTGCACCATAGACTCAACACTACACCATAGACTCAACACTGCACCATAGACTCAACACTACACCATAGACTCAACACTGCACCATAGACTCAACACTACACCATAGACTCAACACTGCACCATAGACTCAACACTGCCGCATAGACTCAACAATGCCCATAGACTCAACACTCCACCATAGACTCAACACTGCACCATAGACTCAACACTGCACCATAGACTCAACACTGCACCATTGACTCAACACTGCCCATAGACTCAACACTGCACCATAGACTCAACACTGTACAATAGACTCAACACTGCACCATAGACTCAACACTGCACCATAGACTCAACACTATACAATCCTAAAATATAATCTTCATCTACCAACTGTGCTTTAAAAGAAAAAAAACTGACAATGTATTATTTCCTACACAGATATAAACTAATGCACCGCGTTGTTCACGCTTGACATCTCACCGTGCAGTCCAGTGTCTCGTGACTCACCCGCCCCCCGGCCTGTACCACCGCGGTGGATGTTGAGGGGGGGGGGAGAGGCGGGGCCCTCCCGGCCAATGGGCCGCGGCGCTCACCAGCTCCACTGCGAGATGGGCTCGCCCAAGTTCCCTCCCCCCCCACCCCCTCCACTTGGTGGCGGGGTCCGACCACCCGCCCTGCCCCCACCCCAATGGAGGCTTCTTTCTCCACCATCACCACAGCTGCTGCTGCCGGCGGCGGCGGCTTCGTGGCGTTGCTGGCGTCTCTGTGACCCCCCCTCGTCCTGCCCCTTGACCGTGAGTAGCCCCCCCCCCCACCATCACTCGCCACCCCGAGTCCACCAGCCACTTGGGGGTGGACTTCACTGGGAGCGGCTCTACAGCTCCTGCTCTGACGCCGACTTCTCCCGTCACTTACGGCAGCTCAGCGAAGCGTCTCATCGTCATCGTCGTCATCATTGTAATCTGTGTGTGTCACGCTGTGTGTGTGTGTGTCACGCTGTGTGTGTGTGTCACCCTGTGTGTGTCACCCTGTGTGTGTGTGTCACCCTGTGTGTGTGTGTGTCACCCTGTATGTGTCACGCTGTGTGTGTGTGTCACCCTGTGTGTGTGTGTCACGCTGTGTGTGTGTGTCACGCTGTGTGTGTGTGTCACCCTGTGTGTGTGTGTCACGCTGTGTGTGTGTGTCACGCTGTGTGTGTGTGTCACCCTGTATGTGTGTCACGCTGTGTGTGTGTCACCCTGTATGTGTCACGCTGTGTGTGTGTGTCACGCTGTGTGTGTCACGCTGTGTGTGTGTGTCACGCTGTGTGTGTGTCACCCTGTGTGTGTGTGTGTCTCCCTGTATGTGTCACGCTGTGTGTGTGTCTCCCTGTGTGTGTGTGTGTGTCACCCTGTGTGTGTGTGTGTGTCACCCTGTATGTGTCACGCTGTGTGTGTGTGTCACCCTGTGTGTGTGTGTGTCACCCTGTGTGTGTGTGTGTCACCCTGTGTGCGCGTGTGTGTGTGTCACCCTGTGTGTGTGTGTGTCACCCTGTGTGTGTGTGTGTCACCCTGTGTGTGTGTGTGTGTCACCCTGTGTGTGTGTCACCCTGTGTGCGTGTGTGTCACCCTGTGTGTGTGTGTCACCCTGTGTGTGTGTGTCACCCTGTGTGTGTATGTCACCCTGTGTGTGTGTATGTCACCCTGTGTGTGTGTATCACCCTGTGTGTGTGTGTCACCCTGTGTGTGTGTGTCACCCTGTGTGTGTGTCACCCTGTGTGTGTGTGTCACCCTGTGTGTGTGTGTCACCCTGTGTGTGTCACCCTGTGTGCGTCACCCTGTGTGCGTGTGTGTCACCCTGTGTGTGTGTGTCACCCTGTGTGTGTGTCACCCTGTGTGTGTGTCACCCTGTGTGTGTGTCACCCTGTGTGCGTGTGTGTGTCACCCTGTGTGCGTGTGTGTGTCACCCTGTGTGCGTGTGTGTCACCCTGTGTGCGTGTGTGTCACCCTGTGTGCGTGTGTCACCCTGTGTGTGTGTTGTCACCCTGTGTGCGTGTCACCCTGTGTGCGTGTCACCCTGTGTGTGCGTGTCACCCTGTGTGTGTGTGTCACCCTGTGTGCGTGTGTCACCCTGTGTGCGTGTGTCACCCTGTGTGCGTGTGTCACCCTGTGTGTGTGTGTCACCCTGTGTGTGTGTGTCACCCTGTGTGTGTGTGTGTCACCCTGTGTGTGTGTGTCACCCTGTGTGCGTGTCACCCTGTGTGTGTGTGTCACCCTGTGTGCGTGTCACCCTGTGTGCGTGTCACCCTGTGTGCGTGTGTCACCCTGTGTGCGTGTGTCACCCTGTGTGCGTGTGTCACCCTGTGTGTGTGTCACCCTGTGTGTGTGTCACCCTGTGCGTGTGTGTCACCCTGTGTGTGTGTGTCACCCTGTGTGTGTGTGTCACCCTGTGTGTGTGTGTCACCCTGTGTGTGTGTCACCCTGTGTGTGTGTGTGTGTCACGCTGTGTGTGTGTGTGTGTCACGCTGTGTGTGTGTGTGTGTCACGCTGTGTGTGTGTGTGTCACGCTGTGTGTGTGTGTCACCCTGCGTGTGTGTGTCACCCTATGTGCGTGTGTGTCACGCTGTGTGTGTGTCACGCTGTGTGTGTGTCACCCTGTGTGTGTGTCACCCTGCGTGTGTGTGTCACCCTGCGTGTGTGTGTCACCCTGTGTGTGTCACCCTGTGTGTGTCACCCTGTGTGCGTGTGTGTGTCACCCTGTGTGCGTGTGTGTCACCCTGTGTGTGTGTCTCACCCTGTGTGTGTGTGTGTCACCTGTGTGTGTGTGTGTCACCCTGTGTGTGTGTGTGTCACCCTGTGTGTGTATGTCACCCTGTGTGTGTGTCTCACCCTGTGTGTGTGTCTCACCCTGTGTGTGTGTGTGTCACGCTGTGTGTGTGTGTGACGCTGTGTGTGTGTCACGCTGTGTGTGTGTATGTCACCCTGTGTGTGTCACCCTGTGTGTGTATGTCACCCTGTGTGTGTGTCACCCTGTGTGTGTCACCCTGTGTGTGTGTCACCCTGTGTGCGTGTGTGTCACCCTGCGTGTGTCACCCTGTGTGTGTGTCACCCTGTGTGTGTGTCACCCTGTGTGTGTGTCACCCTGTGTGTGTCATGCTGTGTGTGTGTGTGTGTCACCCTGTGTGTGTGTCACGCTGTGTGTGTCACGCTGTGTGTGTGTGTCACCCTGTGTGCATGTGTGTGTCACCCTGTGTGTGTGTGTCACCATGTGCGTGTGTGTCACCCTGTGTGTGTCACGCTGTGTGTGTGTGTCACCCTGTGTGTGTGTGTCACCCTGTATGTGTCACCCTGTGTGTGTGTCACGCTGTATGGGGAGCGGTAGTGTAGCGGTTAGCGTGCTGTGCTATGAACCTGGCGACCCGGGTTCGATTCCTGCTCACGGCCAACATCAGACGATTGTCTGAACCGGTCCCGGGCCTTCCCTAGGTCGACTCAGCCTCAAATGAGTACCTGGTGCGGTGTGTAAACATTGCCACTAGGGAGACAAAGGCGGTCGGGCGTGGTGCTGGCCACCCACCCCCTCGTGTACCGTTCCGGCCTTCATAGGTGCTTGCTAACAGCACTTGCCCCTACAGTCTGTTAAGGCTATATGGGGGATCTTTGTGTGTCACCCTGTGTGTGTATGTCACCCTGTGTGTGCGCTCCCTCTTGCGTCCCAAGTATTCACTACACAATAAAAATTCTCACGACGTGTCGACTGCAACACGAAACGTCGTGAGAATTGTTATTGTTTTATATTTTTATTATTTTATTGTTTCCCTTCTACGCGACTTTACCGAAAGAACCAAGAAGATGAATCCCTGCAGTCACGAAAGCTTTAAATCGAAATTTAACGTCCCGGAGATGAATGAAATTGAGCTGTGGATGAGTAACAGCGCCACTTACGACTCTGTGTGGTGTTTGCTCGCTTTGTTAACGACGCTGCTTTCTTTATTGTTTGCTGTTGTTACAGGCGAGCCCGGCGGCCCCCTGCAGAAGAAGTAAACAAGACGCAACAACAACAGGGAGGAGGGTGGTGGTGGAATGTAAACAAGAACAACAACCCCTACCCGCCACCACGCGGCGTGTTGTCGCGTGACGAAAGTAGCAGCAGCGTCATCATCATCACCACGTGTAGCAGCAGCGTCGTCATCATCCACGCAATGTCTGCCGGCAGGGATGACTCCTCCTCCTCCTCGACCTTCTACAACGGCGAGGAGTTGCACAGCGACTGGCACCAGTCCACGCTGCCCAGCGAGGACATTTGGAAGAAGTTTGAGCTCCTGCCCCCCGCGCTGGACGGAGCGAACTCAACGCCAACGCCGCCGCCCTCGGGCGATCCGAGCCGCGAAGGCGGCGAAGTGGCGAGCCGCGGCCACGTCTGGGACCCCGCCGGCGGCAGCGGCGTGGGAGCCGTGGGAGTAATGCTGCTGCGGGACTGCATGTGGAGCAGCGCCGCCTCCTCGGCCAGAGCCACGCCGGGGCGGCTGGCGCCCGCCGACAAGTCGGCGCCGCCGCCGCCCGCGGTCTCCCGCGCCGTGCCGAGCCCCGCGGCCGCCGCGGTGCCCGCCGAGATGCTGCCCTTTGAGCCGGGAGGGCGGCACCTGCCGGCCGAGGGGCGGGAGGATGGGGAGACTGTCGTGGGCGGGGCGATGTCTCCCGGCAACGAGACGCGCAGTGATTCGGGTGAGACTTGCACGCTGTTTTGCGTGTTTCTTTATTCGGTCGTGTTTAGCGCGGTCGTGCCTTTTGTTTTTTTCGGTCAAGTCACGCAGGTCAAACATGAAATTAATCACGACGTTTCGGAGGCAACTCGAGCTTCCATCTTCAGGTGGAACAGTTACAGCAAAATCACCGTATCAAGTGAAGCGAGCTCTGAGAGACACGAGATTACATAGAGGTTAAGAGGGGGGGGTGGAGCCTAACCCCGAACCCTGACCCCTAACCCCTAACCCCTAACCCCTGACCCTAACTCTAACCCCTACCCTAACCCCTGACCCCTAACCCCTGACCCTAACCCTAACCCCTAACCCTGCAGTGAACTGTGAGGCTGCTAAAGTTGGTCAATGACATCCTTCCAAAAAGTATGGATCCTTGCAGTCACGAAAACTTCTCGAATTAGCTTGTTCATCTTCGTTTACAACAAACTTACAGTTGTCAAGCTCACTACACGAATGTTGCGTGTGTACATTTCAACAGGTCCTGTACCTGTGTAATGGGTTCCGGAGACACTTGTAGAAGTAACTTCTTTATTACAATACAACACCTCAACAGTGCTGATACTCTGTTATAGCCTAGGTACACAGCCTAGGTACACAGCCTAGATACACTACTCTGGCTACGCTCTGGGGTCCTCTGGCTACAATTACCCTAGGGGAGCTACCTGACCCAACCCAGCCACGGTGGGGGGGTCTGGACTCGGAACTTGCCCTTACAAGGACGTAGAGCCGGGAGTCCCAGAGTCCCACCACTGGCCCTCACAGCATCCCGGCCCTTACAAGGACAAGCGGGACGAGGGGGTACAGGGTCCTAAGCTGGCTGGCTGGCGGGTCTTGACCTGCGACTGGCCCCGATCGTCCAGGGAGCTGCCCTTTTATGCCTCGTGCCCAACGAGGGGTGGGGCTGTGTGTGCCCCCAGATATCCCACAGAGCACACACAGCCCCCCTGTTGGTGGTGCCAAGGGGCTTAACTGTCTGGGCTGCCTGGGATCCTAGCGCCTGGCACCGAGGGCTTCTCTGTCTAGGGTCCCAGAGCCCCCAGCAGCTCCTCCCCTCTTCTGGCACTACACCTGCGCAGTTTAGGTTTATAATGTTGCATTTTTCTACATTGCGTTGCTGACGTATACGTGTTTCCCTTCTGCAGACAATGACGACGACGCGGAAGATGGAGAGATTGACGCGGTGACCGTGGAGAAGTGGAGCCACGCCAAAGCGAGCGTGGCGCTACGCGCCGTGCACAACACAAACACGGCCCCCCTGTACAACGACAACAACCGGCGGCAGCGGCGGCAGCAGCGGCGGCGACTCGCCCCGCCGGCGTCCACGCCGCCCGTGCACCAGCAGCAGCACAACTACGCCGCCCCCTCGCCGCCTGCGCGCGGGGCGAAGACGCCGCCCCCGCCGGCGCCGCGGGGATCCGCGCGGAGCCGGGGCGCCGCCGGCGGGGCCGGCTCGTCCCGCGCCGTCTCGACGGGGAGCGGCGGTGGCCCTCGGAGCTCCGGCGGCTCGGAGGGGCTTGGCGAGCGGCACAACGACCAGGAGCGTCGGCGGCGCGACTCCATCAAGAAGGGTTTCCAGTGGCTGCGCAGCGGCATACCGGAGCTGGCGCACGACGAGAAGGCGGCCAAGGCGCAGATCCTGAAGCGCGCGATAGAATATTCGCGCACCCTGAAGCGCGAGGAGGAGAGACTCAAGGCGGAGAAGCGGCGCGAGCAGATTCGACGTCGGGAGCTGCTGGCGAGGCTGGAAACCCTGAAGAACTCGTTGGCCGAGCGGTCTCCATTTGCATCTCGTTTAAAGACTTTAAACCGAAAGTTACTTTTGTTTTGATATTGGACGAAAGCCTCTGGCGACCGGCACAGTTGAGCCTCTTTGCCATTGAGTGGTATTATGCACCGTGACCTCGTTTGCAACGTAATGCCTCTGAATATTTGACTGCCAAGGTTTGAGTTGATGGGAATGGTAAGTTGTACCTCAATAGACATTTCTGCACAAATGATGCTTCAATGTGGCAAATACTGCCATTAATGCTGTTCCATGGCGATTTTCACTTTTGATTTTTTTAATTTTTTCATATAAAACATGGAAAATGTAGGCACCAAAAGTTGTTACGTAATTACCCAGGGTTTTTGTAAGATTTAGCGCGAGTAACTTTTTGAACAAAGTTGTTCCTGTCAATAGTGCAAAAGTTACATTTAGTAACCTTTTTTGAATGTCCCTTAAACAAGGGGTGTTGTTGCTTACTTTGCATCGCTGATAAACTCGGTCTTTTTGCCGTTGAGCTCAAAGCGGCCTTAGCAGCTGCGAAGCGTTCGTTGCAGCACTTTGTGTACCTCGCTGTATCTTTATCTCTTATTGGAACGTAAATAAAGCCCACAAGACACCAAGTGCCTCGTGCGTGATTGTGTTGCACCCTGTTGCACCCTTCACTTGCTAACGCGCGGATGTAGAAGGGACCTTGGCCAAGTTGCACGTGTCGGCATCTCAGGCGCCGGCAGCATCGAGCTGCTGCACCAGCTTCTAGCGCAGTCTCGCCTCGCGCTTCACGCGCCCCACTCTGGTGGGATGTTGGCCCATTCTTGGTTTTGGTGGATGTTGAGAACTTTAAACCGTGACCTCCGTACCGTCTAAACCAGGGGTCCTCAAACTACGGCCCGCGGGCCACATTCGGCCCGCCGAGGACATTTATCCGGCCCATGGTCACTAATTGGGCTGCGCTTGTGAGCACTAATTTGGCTGCGCTGGTGAGCACTCATTGGGCTGCGGTGGTGGGCACTGATTGGGCTGCGGTGGCGAGCACTGATTGAGCTGCGGCGGTGGGCACTGATTTGGCTGCGCTGGTGATCACTGATTGAGCTGAGGCGGTGGGCACTGATTGAGCTGCGGCGGTGGGCACTCATTGGGCTGCGCTGGTGAATGGTTCAATGGGCCAATTGACTGGATTTGCCCGCCAGGCCTAAGGCTGCCAGCCCTCCCCTGGCTGCGCTTGACTGGCTCTCCCTCCCTCAGCTCCCTCACTTGCCCCTCGGCTCCACTCTCAGTGATATTCCTGTGTGCTGAGTAAATGATAGAGGGGTAATAACAGATTGATCTCTGGAGGGGCTGCCTGCTGTTTTCCCGTGCTAGTCAGTGACAGACAGCCGAGGAGTAGGAAACCCAATTTAAATGACAGTAAGTGCATTTATATTCTGATTGCTATTCAATTATATGAGGTTATATGTTGTATGTTGTGTAAGCCCCGGTTCATACTGTTGCGATCTCTGAGCAGTGCGAGTTCAGCCATATGCTTGTATGGCTGAACTTGCATTAGATTCGGAAGAAAAAAAGGCACATGTGCCTTTTTTCCTGCAGTGGATCGCATGGGTCTTCTCCCCCATGCGATCATATTCCTATGCGAGTTCGCAGATCGCACTGCGATCTGTGAACAAAACTGCAGGTGTAATTAACTTTGTAATGGCACCCACACCAGTGTGAGCCTGGGGTAAAAGTGGAGTTCCCCCAATCAGACTGCATTGATGGGCAGTGCAGTCTGTATGTCTCTGTGTGGGCAAAGTTATTGCTGCTATATTGTTTTTGTAGCGCTGTATATATATTGGTATTTTACTAATAGCAATTTTGACTCCCTAGGAAACAATGATGTCAAGAAAGAGAAAAATTGACTCGGAGTGTAGGATATTCAAAAAACAGTGGACTTATGATTACTTTTTCATGCAGTACAAGGAAAGAGCTGTGTGTCTGATATGCCAGAATATAGTGTCTGTGTTCAAAGAATACAATTTATGTCGACACTATGAAACTCAACATAAAGATAAATATGATTGTTTGGTCGGAGAAGTGAGAAAAGATAAAATATTAAAACTGAAAAATACATTAACTCCGCAAAATACTTTTGTGAAGCAGAAGCAGCTAAATATTTCATCACTGAAAGCAAGTTTTCAAGTTGCCAAGCTAATAGTGTGCACTGGCAGACCATTCGTTGAGGGAGAATTTGTTAAAGAATGCCTTCTTTCTGTTGCCAAAGAGATGTGTCCAGAGAAGGCCGATTTATTTAGTACAGTGAGTCTTTTAGGACCTACAATTACACGGAGGATTGAAGAAATGGGAGACAATTTCCATCAGCATTTGCAAAACTCCACAAAAAAAACTTTCCTATTTTTCCTTGGCACTCGACGAAAGCAACGATGTTCGTGATTCTGCACAACTTCTAATTTTTATTTGTGGGACGAATGACTATTTCGAAGTCACAGAAGAGCTTGCTGCACTGCAAAGCACCAAAGGAACAACTACAAGAGAGGATATCTATGAAAAGGTTTGCCAAACTGTGAATGGTTTGGAGCTGAACTGGGCTAAACTAGCCAGTGTGACAACTGATTGTGCTCCTAGCATGGTGGGGTCTAAGAAAGGAGTAATTGCTCGCATTAACCAAGAGATGGACAAACATAACCATTCTCATCCAATAGCCATACACTGCCTCATCCACCAACAAGCGCTGTGTAGTAAATCACTGAAGTGGGACTGTTAACTTCATTAGAGATCATGCACTAAACCACAGACAATTTCAGGAATTTCTGTCCGAGCTAAATGTTGACTATGAAGATGTTCTGTACCACACAGAAGTCCGTTGGCTGAGTCGAGGGAGAGTTTTGAAACGTTTCTAGGACTTACTTCCACAGATTACAGCTTTTCTGTTTTCAAAAAACAAAAAAGTACCAGAGCTCAATGATGCAGAATGGAAATGGCACCTTGCCTTTCTGACAGATGTAACAGAGCTACTCAACAGTTTCAATGTGCAACTTCAAGGAAAGGGGAAGCTCATCTGTGATGTAATCACATGTCAAAGCATTTGAAGTAAAATTAGGCCTCCTCATCAAACAAGTGAAGGAGGAAAACTTCTGCCATCTTCCCACAACTCAAAATCTGTTAGCGGAAAAAACATTGGTTGCATTCCCAAACAAAACATGTGTGGATTCACTGGAAAAATTGCAAAAGGAGTTCCAATTTAGATTTAAAGAGCTTCATCTCCATGAACAGGACATACAGCTTTTCCATAACCCATTTTCTATTGACATTGAAAATGTGGATACAATTTACCAAATGGAACTCGCTGAACTGCAGAATTGTGACTCTGAAAGACGCATTCAAGTCAAGCAGCCTTCATAATTTCTATGCATCTCTCCCCTCTGAGACATATCCTCATCTCAGGAACCATGCACTCAAAATGGCAACCATCTTTGGCAGCGCTTATGTCTGTGAACACACTTTTTCCAGAATGAAACATTTGAAATCTCCAACCAGATCTAGACTAACGGATGCACACTTGCATCACTTGTTACGACTAGCAGTGGCAAATATGGAACCGGACATTGACCATCTCATTAGCCAAAAGCAGGCCCATAGTTCCCATTGAAATACTGGCAAGTTTGTTGATTTAACTTTACTTGTTCTTCATTTTAAATATTGTATGTTCCCGTTTTGTTTCTTCACTTCAAAATAAGATATATGCAGTGTGCATAGGAATTTGTTAATAGTTGTTTTTTAACTATAGTCCGGCCCTCCAACGGTCTGAGGGACAGTGAACTGGCCCCCTGTTTAAAAAGTTTGAGGACCCCTGGTATAGAGTCTTGACGAGGGAGTTTTTCTGGGATGGATGGTGGTGGGAATCCGGTTTTAGGCAAGCATCCGTGTGGGTGGCTTTCCTGTAGACAGAATGGCTCATTGAACCATCAGGTCTCCTTTTAATTAGGACATCCAAAAAGGGTAGCTTGCCATCTTTTTCGACTTCCATGGTGAATCTGATGGCTGGGTGTATGGAATTGATGTGGTCGAGGAATTGGTCTAGAGCAGGCCGGCCATGTGGCCAAATGACAAAAGTGTCATCTACGTACCTCTTCCACAAGGTCGGGCATAGAGTGGCAGTCTGGATGGCGTCAGTCTCAAATTTCTTCATGAAAACGTTGGCTACAACTGGAGATAGGGGGGAGCCCATTGGGGTACCCTCAGTTTGTTTGTAGAAAGTTCCATTCCAGGTGAAGTATGTATTGGTTAAGCAGTGTCTCACCAGGGGGGGGGGGGGGGTACCCCAGCATTCAGTCCTTGATGAATCAAGTCTTCAATGATTGCGATGGTGTCAGGTACAGGAACTTTGGTGAATAAGGAAACCACATCCAAACTGACAAGCAGGTCGTCTGGGGACAGGGAAATCCCCTTGATTGTCGATACCAGATCAGTAGAGTTTAGTACCGCAGAGGTGTTTTTTCCAGTGACAGGCCGTAGGATTTCAGACAAAAAACGAGCCCTTCTACGCGACTTTACCGAAAGAACCAAGAAGACAAGTCCCTGCAGTCACGAAAGCTTTAGAGATTTCCTCGATTAAGTAGATAATTCAGTGTGTAACAAAAACATGTTTTATTGTTGTCCCTGTGTAGTAAAGTGTTATTACCTAATAGCTAGTGCCTCAAAAGTAGAGAAAGTGGGCTCTTAATACTCCACACAAACGTTGCTTGTGTGACCCAGGACACAAAAGCGAAGTGAATAATCCACTCCATTAATAACAGTGTCACAACAACATTGTCCCTTAGTAGTACAGTTTTATTATCTAATAGCTTATGTCTCAAAAGTAGAGAAAGTGGCTATTGTTAATCTCAACAAATTCTAAATTTGAAGCTTTCGTGACTGCAAGGATTCATACTCGGAGGTTTTTTTCAGTAAAGTCACGTAGGTAGAAATAAATAAAACTAAAATAAATTAAAAATAAATTTAAATAAAATCTCCTCACAAACGTTGCTTTTGTGACCCAGGACATTGATAAATTTAACTATTTTAAATAAAAAAACGTGGCGTGCATTTGTGTCATCCCTTCACGTAAAGTCCTGCTCACAAACGCAAAGTTTGTGTGGAATAATACTATCCATTAAAACATACTTTGTAGCCATAACCAATTTAGCAACACACAACACTTTACTACGCAGGGTCAGACCTCGTGTTAGGTAGTCACCCGGCAGCGGTGTTCTCGTTGTTGTTGTTGAACTAATAAATATAATCTAGATATGCAAGGAGACCCATGCATTGTATAGGTAAACCCACTAAAAGAAACTCCTTAAAAAAAAAAACATTTTAATACAAATTTATTTTTTATTTTAAAAAATTGTAACATTTTTTTAAAGAAGTCGAGCGGACAACGTGGAAGTGAACGACGTGTCGCCCACGAGCTTTGAGCGCGCCACACGCACACAGAGAGAGAGGGGGACGAATGAAGTTGAATAATAAAACAACAAGTTTGAGTTGCGCAACACGCGCTCGGCGCTCACCGCGTGTTCAGAAGCTTCGTGGGCGACGCGATTCCAGAGCTCAGGGGCCGCGGCGTTCTCGATTCCCGGCGGGCAAATAGATATTTAATTAATAAGACGTCCACGCTTTTAAAGAGACGCTTAAGTGATTGACGCCGATTTTTATTGATTGCTTTATCAATTAGGTGTTTTTTATTTCGAGTGATGCACGCACACGACGCAGGTGAGCCTGAGGCACGTGGCGCCTGGTTGGTGTGCGGGCAGTACGTTGTCACAGTGAGCACACAGTCTCGTGGATTGGACAACAGGAAGTAGACTAAACATGTTGTTACAAGATGTTGACCACGACAAACAGAGGCATATCACGTGAAGTGAAAGCGTTGAAAAATATAAAGGGGCAGAAATGACTCCATCAAGAAAACTACATTTTAATTAAAACCCAGTACACATGCAACGTTGAGACAATTTGGTTAACATAGGTGTTCACACACAGTGTGGTTAACATAGGTGTTCACACACAGTGTGGTTAACAGGTGTACACACACAGTGTGGTTAACATAGGTGTACACACACAGCGTGGTTAACATACAGTGAGGGAAAAAAGTATTTGATCCCCTGCTGATTTTGTACGTTTGCCCACTGACAAAGAAATGATCAGTCTATAATATTAAAGGTAGGTTTATTTGAACAGTGAGAGACAGAATAACAACAAAAATCCAGGAAAAAATGTTATAAATTGATTTGCATTTTAATGAGGGAAATAAGTATTTGACCCCCTCTCAATCAAAAAGATTTCTGGCTCCCATGTGTCTTTTATACAGGTAACGAGCTGAGATTAGGAGCACACTCTTAAAGGGAGTGCTCCTAATCTCAGCTTGTTAGCTTTATAAAAGACACCTGTTCACAGAAGCAATCAATCAGATTCCAAACTCTCCACCATGGCTAAGACCAAAGAGCTCTCCAAGGATGGCAGGGACAAGATTGTAGACCTGCACAAGGCTGGAATGGGCTACAAGACCATCGCCAAGCAGCTTGGTGAAAAGGTGACAACAGTTGGTGCGATTATTCGCAAATGAAATAAACATAAAAGAACTGTCAATCTCCCTCGGCCTGGGGCTCCATGCAAGATCTCACCTCGTGGAGTTGCAATGATCATGAGAACGGTGAGGAATCAGCCTAGGACTACACGGAAGGATCTTGTCAATAATCTCAAGGCAGCTGGGACCATAGTCACCAAGAAAACAGTTGGTAACACACTACGCCGAGAAGGACTGAAATCATGCAGCGCCCGCAAGGTCCCCCTGCTCAAGAAAGCACATATACTTGCCCGTCTGAAGTTTGCCAATGAACATCTGAATGATTCAGAGGACAACTGGGTGAAAGTGTTGTGGTCAGATGAGACCAAAATGGAGCTCTTTGGCATCAACTCAACTCGCCGTGTTTGGAGGAGGAGGAATGCTGCCTATGACCCCAGGGGCGGTTTCTTCATTAGGGCGATTGGGCGACGCACCACCAATGTCATTCAACCACAGAGTCACGCTAGCCGTTATTGTGCCTCTGGATATAGTCCAATCAGCGTCATGTCACGTTCTGTGGAGTACCGCCTCTTTTTGGGCGATTTCACTCTGGCTGAGAATCGCCCCGAGTGGCCCCATAGACTTACATTCAAAGATGTTTTTTTTCGAACGGCGGGCGCTGCAATGCATTCTCTATGGCTTCCGGGAGGGCTCACACTAACGTGCTAACGTCATCATACGTGCTTACGTCATCATACGTAAGCACGTTTCAGTCAACAATATTATTTGTCGCCACCTAGTGGAATCTTTAATAAAATAAACTTGAGTGGTTTGTTTTAATAGTGAGTATAGAAACAAACAAGATGTATTGTAAGAGTCACTTTATTTTTCATTAATATTAAAGAAGTGAAGTTGCCTTTACATGCTTAAGCTGTTAATTTATCCATTGCATGGGTGGACCTTATCCTTATCAATCATCCAGACATTTGCCCCCCCTGAGAGATTTTGCAGGAGCCGCCACTGATATACACTACACTTATATACACTACACTATATACACTACACTTATATACAATGCACTCGATATGTTACATGTTGATATACATGACATCTTGTTTTGACGTACCGGGCTAGAGTTTTTGTAGCTGCGAATTTAAAGTGTTTTGCATGTTCCGTCAAACAAAAGCCTCAATTTTTCGATTTAAAGCTTTCGTGACTGCAGGGATTCATCTTCTTGGTTCTTTTGGTCAAGTCACGTGGAAGGGAAATAATAAAATATTAAAAATTTTAAAATTAAATTAAATTAAATCACGACTTTTTCGGAAGCTTGTGTCGCCCGAAACGTCGCGATTAAATTTTTTTTAATTTTAATTTTTTCACCTCCGTGACTTTACCGAAAAAAACACAGAGTATGCGCATATACTCTTTGCTTATTTCTATTTTATATTTAAAATCTTCACCCACGTGACTTTACCGAAAGAAGCAAAGGATATGGATCATATCAGTCACGAAAAACTTCAAATCGACTGCTGCACATACAGAACTGTGGCCAGTGTTGAGTCTATGGGCGGGCGCCTATCAGCTCTACGGAATTTAGCCCCGCTGCCACGTGGTCGCCTATCCGCGCTACGTTTTCTAAACGCGCCCTGCTAAAGCCACGCGTGGTCACAACGACGCACCGTCTCCCGCCCTGGTTGTGGTAGCGAAACGTCGGACCTCCACCACCTCCACCACCACACAAGTCAATAGCTTTGTGTGTCACCTCCTCGCCACGACGGAGTAGAGAGCTCAAGACCCCCCACCACCCACACAGACGTCTACGGAGCGAACCACGAGGTGAGTGAGTGCAGCCCTAGGCCACATTGCCCCGCCTGGTTGGGCTGGGCTGGCCTGGGCTGGGATTGGGCTGGGTGACATTGCCCGGCCTGGCCTGGTTGGGCTGGGCTGGGATTGGGCTGGGCTGATACCCCCCACCACCATCCCCTGTGGTCTTTGTGGAACAGTTGAGGGGTCTAAACTGTGTTGGTCAATCCGCCCGTGGAATGTAACATTCATGTAAATGTCTAAGTCGAGATCATTTAATCAGAATCCGTGGGCGTCACGGTGACTAGGTCGATGTTAACTCCTTCGCCTGGTCTACAGGAGGTCGTGGGTTCGATCGCGACCCTGTAGAGATGTTGACTACCTCGTCTGGTCTACAGGAGGTCGTGGGTTCGATCATGTCCCTGTGAGATGTTAATTACCTCGCCGGGTCTACAGGAGGTCGTGGGTTCGATCATGACCCTGTAGAGATGTTAACTACCTCGCCTGGTCTACAGGAGGTCGTGGGTTCGATCATGTCCCTGTAGAGATGTTAACTACCTCACCGGGTCTACAGGAGGTCGTGGGTTCGATCATGACCCTGTAGAGATGTTAACTACTTCGCCTGGTCTACAGGAGGTCGTGGGTTCGATCATGACCCTGTAGAGATGTTAACTACTTCGCCTGGTCCACAGGAGGTCGTGAGTTCGATCGCGACCCTGTAGAGATATTGACTACCTCGCCTGGTCTACAGGAGGTCGTGGGTTCCATCATGTCCCTGTAGAGATGTTGACTACCTCGCCTGATCTACAGGAGGTCGTGAGTTCGATCGCGACCCTGTAGAGATGTTAACTACCTCGCCTGGTCTACAGAAGGTCGTGGGTTCGATCCCAACCATGACGCCCCTCTATCAAGTTCAAGCTCATGTATTACGTATAGCCCTGTGAGCCATTCGGCTCTTGAATCTGGTGCAACCGCAACAAACAAAAAACTAAAACATGAACAAGAAAACATCTTAAAGTGAATATGTGACTAAGTGCAAACAGAAAATCTTAGAAAAGACCAAAATATTGCAGAAAAAGTACCGTTACACCAACGCCATGTGCAAAAATCCCAGTGGGATGCAAGTCAAACAAGAACAACCACAAGACAACTTAGATTAAGGCCATCAGTCTAACTCTGTACATCAACAAACATGGCAAACCAAAAAAAACGGGCCGAACGAAATCTGTTTAGGCATGCGGTGGCTGGGCATGCGGGTTACATGACCCAGCCAACGCAGCCTTGCCTGCCGGAGGAGCTCACCAATAGGACTTTGTCCAGATCTTTCAACGATTTGTGAGCTCCACACACAATCCAGCCTGGTTATCCGAGGATGGATCGTAGACAGGCCAGCCTAAATGTTTCTAACCGGTTAAGATGGATCATAGACAGGCCAGCCTAAATGTTTAGGCTGGTCTGTCTAGAATTTCCCTTGGGTGATCATCTCTGCCTGGTGCCTTTCCTGGTCTCGACTCTGGATCTCCTTCAGGACTTCCTCAACAGATGGCACCTCAGCCAGTCACTCACAGGGGGTGACTTCTTCCAATATTTGAGGCACCGCAGCCTCAGCAGTGTCATCCCCACTTTGTGCCATGATGTTTTCCTGGCTGAGGGATTTCCCCTCCCCCAGGACCTCACAGAAATGCTCAGCAAATCTACAAACCTGTTCCTGGGGGGGATCGGAGATTGGATCACCATTCTTTCCCCGAATGATGGTGATAGGTGTGGCACTACAAGTTACGTTTTTGATGGAATTAAACAGTGATGTCTGATCACGGGCTACTGAGGCAGATTCCATCTCCTCAGAAACCTGCGACCACCACCCATCATTGCAGCGCCTCAGGGCTCTCAGAACCTCCGAGCGAAGGCTGCGGTCAGCCTCATTCTCTGACGTGGGATGCTGTAGACTATGAGAGTGGGCCTGTTGATTTTTCTCAGCCAGCCTGAACACCTCCTCTGTCAGCCAGGGTCTCTGGGGAGGTCTGAACTGTGTACCCAAAGCAGCCATTGCAGGTGCATGAGCCACAGTCATTAACCTCACCCATTTAATTCTAGATTTGAAGCTTTCGTGACTGCAAGGATTCATATTCTTAGGTTTTTTCGGTAAAGTCATGTAGGTAAAAAATTAAATTAACAAAAGTAAGATAAAATAACGTTTCGGAGGCAACACAAGCTTCAGTCTTCAGGTGGAACCGTCACAGCCACGACAGCTGCATCAAGTGAGAGACATTCCAAGAACACAGTCCTTGTATATATATACTGGTTGAGGGTGGGAGGAGCCAAGGTAGGCCCTGAATATTATTGTTGTGAGGTTCGGTGCGGCTGAAGCACGCTGTTAGGAATGAGCCTTTGTTGTGTAAACTAGGTGCGGCTGATGTAAAGGTGCATTTACCCTCGATGTGTATCTGTGACCCTCTGTGACAATTCTCTCTGTCTCTCTCTGCGACTCTCTGCTTCTCTCTATTTCTCTTGCGTCTCTGTGTGATCGCTGCTGCTGCTGCTGCTGCTAGCGGCGGTGGCGGGCGGACTTCTGGCAGCAGAGGACATCCACGTGACCGGCGGAGTCTGCGCTCATTTCCCCTCTATGTGACTCTCTCTGTGACTCTCTCTGTGACACTCTGTGACTCTCTCTGTATCTGTGACCCTCTGTGTGATCGCTGCTGCTGCTAGCGGCGGCGTCTGCGCTCATTTCCTCTCTATGTGACAATCTCTGTGACTCTCTCTGTGACTCTCTGTGACTCTCTCTGTATATGTGACCCTCTGTGACAATTCTCTCTCTCTCTGATTCTCTCTGTCTCTCTTGCGTCTCTGTGTGATCGCTGCTGCTGCTGCTGCTAGCGGCGGCGTCTGCGCTGGAAGCGTTTCGGGGCGGCGGACATGGAGCAGCAGTACGAGGCGGTGGCCGAGTTGGGCGCTGGGGTCTACGGGGCCGCGACGACTTTCAAGGCTCGCGACCTCCGGGACCAGGGCCGCTTTGTGGTGCTGCTCAAGGGCCTGCGCCTGCAGACAGGCGGGGGCCCGGAGGAAGATGCCTGGCAGCTGCTGCAGCTACAGCTGCTCACGAAGCTGGAGCACCCCAACGTGGTGAGGTGGGTGTCTCTCCCACCCCTCGCGCCGCGTCACAATCCCTCGCAATCGTCGCCACGTCAGCCTCCATCCTCCAATTCTCCACGGTCATCGTGTCTTGAAAAGATTAGGAGACAGATCGTCGTCGTCAAACCGAGATGACTTCTGCGCTCTCTTGCTCTGATGTCTCCGACCCCCGACCCCCGACCCCCGACCGGCCTGCCCCAGGCTGCTGGACGTCTTTGTGGATATTCGTGACGAGGGCGGCGCGCGTCACGCCGTGGTCTGTGAGCTCGTAGACCAGGATCTGTCCACCTACCTGGGGAAGTCGCCCCACACACCGTCCCACCACATCAAGGTGCCACCGCCAGCACCACCCACCCCGTCACTCCCTACCCCACCCCCAAAAGGCAACACCACTCTCAGAGTCTCTGTGTATCTCTATGGGTCTCTGTGTGTCTCTGTGAGTCTCTATGAGTCTGTATGTCTCTGTGTCTCTATGAGTCTCTTGTGTGTCTCTGAGTCTCTATGAGTCTCTGTGTGTCTCTGTGTATCTCTGAGTCTCTATGAGTCTCTACCAGTCTCTGTGTGTTTCTGTGTATCTCTGAGTCTCTATGAGTCTCTATGTATCTCTATGAGTCTCTGTGTATCTCTGAGTCTCTATGAGTCTCTATGTATCTCTATGAGTCTCTATGAGTCTCTGTGTATCTCTATGAGTCTCTGTGTATCTCTATGTATCTCTACGAGTCTCTGTGTATCTCTACGAGTCTCTGTGTGTATCTCTGAGTCTCTATGAGTCTCTACCAGTGTCTGTGTATCTCGCACGCACGTTGCGAGCCGAGCCTCGGAGCGGCTAACGAGTTTACACTCCCCCCCCCCCCCCTCCTTGTGCCGTGACCTTGTGCCGTGCCCTTGTTCCGTGCCCTTGTGTCGTGACCTTGCACCGTGACCTTGCACCGTGACCTTGTGCCGTGCCCTTGCGCCGTGCCCTTGCGCCGTGACCTTGTGCTGTGACCTTGCGCCGTGACCTTGCGCCGTGCCCTTGTGCCGTGCCCTTGTGCCGTGCCCTTGTGCCGTGACCTTGCGCCGTGACCTTGCGCCGTGACCTTGCGCCGTGACCTTGTGCCTTGACCTTGCGCCGTGCCCAGGAGGTGACGCGCCAGCTGCTGTGTGGGCTGCGCTACCTGCACGGCCACGGCCTGGAGCACCGCGAGCTCACGCCACGCAGCGTCCTGGTGACGGCCTCCGGGTGCGTCAAGATCGCCGGCTGGGGACTCGGACGCTTCCTGGACAGCGCGAGCAGGGCTCCCACCCCGGCGGTGAGTAGAGAGAGTGAGAGAGAGAGGTCTTCTTGGTTCTTTCGGTAAAGTCACGTAGAAGGGAAGTAATAAAATAATAAAAATAAAACATAATAAAATAATTCTCACGACGTTTCGGCCACAACGCAGGCAGCCGTCCTCAGGTGAAGACCAGGTCTGTCGAGGAGACAGCGTCTGAATCTGTCTTCCGGCCAACACCGGCGACGATTATCTTAACCGGTCCCGGGCCTCCCCTAGGTTGACTCAGCCTCAAAAGAGTACCCGGTGCGGTGCGCGGTAAACATCGCCACCGTGTAGACAAAGGTGCTGGCCACCCACCCCCTCGTGTGCCGGCCGTCACAGGTGCTGCTCGCTAACGGCACTTGCCCCTACGGTGTGTGAAGGCTACACGGGGGGTCTTTGTCTTTGTGTGTGCTGCTGCTGTAGGTGTCCCCGTCGTGGTACCGCGCCCCGGAGCTGCTGCTGCTGCGGGCGACCTTCGGCCCGGCCGCCGACCTGTGGAGCGTCGGCTGCATCTTTGCTGAGATGTTTACACGCAGGTGCTCCTTGAGCACCGCCACCCGCACACCCAGCCACCTAGCAACCCACCCACCTAGCAACCCAGCCACCTAGCAACCCACCTAGCAACCCACCTAGCAACCCACCCACCTAGCAACCCACATAGCAACCCACCCAGCCACCTAGCAACCCACCCACCCACCTAGCAACCCACCCACCCACCTAGCAACCCACCTAGCAAGCCACCCACCTAGCAACCCACATAGCAACCCACCCACCCACCTAGCAACCCACCCACCCAGCCACCCACCCACCTAGCAACCCACCTAGCAACCCACCCACCTAGCAACCCACCCACCCACCTAGCAATCCACCCACCCACCTAGCAACCCACCCACCTAGCAACCCACCCACCCACCTAGCAACCCACCTAGCAACCCACCCACCCACCTAGCAACCCACCCACCCACCTAGCAACCCACCCACCCACCTAGCAACCCACCCACCCACCTAGCAACCCACCCACCCACCTAGCAACCCACCCACCCACCTAGCAACCCACCCACCCACCTAGCAACCCACCCACCCACCTAGCAACCCACCCACCCACCTAGCAACCCACCTAGCAACCCACCCACCTAGCAACCCACCCACCCACCTAGCAACCCACCCACCCACCTAGCAACCCACCCACCCACCTAGCAACCCACCCACCCACCTAGCAACCCACCCACCCACCTAGCAACCCACCCACCCACCTAGCAACCCACCCACCTAGCAACCCACCCACCCACCTAGCAACCCACCTAGCAACCCACCCACCTAGCAACCCACCCACCCACCTAGCAACCCACCCACCCACCTAGCAACCCACCCAGCCACCCACCTAGCAACCCACCCCACCCACCAATCCACCCACCCACCCACCAATCCACCAAACCACCCACCCACCCATCAACCCACTCAACAACCCACCCACCCACCTAGCAACCCACCCACCCAGCAACCCACCCACCCACCTAGCAACCCACTCGACAACCCACCCACCAATCTACCAAACCACCAACCCACCAACTCACTCAAGAACCCACCCATCAACCCACCCACCAACCCACCCACCAACCCACCCACCTCTCCCGCACGCAATGTCACCACAGGCCTGGCAAGGTGGCGTCGCCACGGCGCCCGTGCCAGGATAGGTGCGCGTTACGGAGCGCGTGAAGGTCAAGGGACAGACCCGGCAGATGCCCCCGTGGGTCCACCTCTCCCCCATTACATCGGTGTTGTTATGATGATGATGACGATGACGACGTGTTATTATTCTCAGCGACGTCGCATCAGGTGACCTCCTTGTCTCTCCTCAACGCAGGCCTCTCTTCCCCGGAGGCTCCGATGTCGATCAGCTGACGGAGATATTCCGGTGAGTTGCTCGTGGATGAGCGTGCGGTGGGCAGCGGCGTGGGGGGCCAATAGACGGTCATCTAATTTGTTAGCAGCAAGCAACGTGGGGGGAGGGGGGGAGGAGGGGGAGGGGGTGGGGAGGGGGGGGAGGGTGGGAGAGGGAAGTGGGAGGAGGAGGGGGGGAGGGGGAAGGGGGAGGAGAAGGAGGGGGGAGGAGGAGGAGGGGGGGAGAGGGAAGGGGGAGGGGGGAGGGGGAAAGGGGAGGAGAAGGAGGGGGGGAGAGGAGGAGGGGGGAGGAGGAGGAGGGGGGGAGAGGGAAGAGGGAGGGGGGAGGGGGGGAGAGGGAAGGGGGAGGAGTATTTGGCTGCTGATGTGAATTCCGCAACAGCCACTTCGTTGCGCAATCATTTATGAAATTAGGTTGATAGTCAACAGCTGAATTCTCACCGTCACCTCCGCCTACCCCCCCTACCTCCCTACCCCCACCCCCCCCGTGGCCCCCACCCCAGTCTTCTGGGCGTGCCGAGCCTGGAGGAGTGGCCGCTCGGAGCCTCCCTGCCGCACGGCGCTTTTGCCGGCCTCCCCGCTGCTCCGCGGGCTCTGGCTGACTCCGTGCCGGAGGTCGGGCCGGAGGTCGGGCCGGACAACGAGAATTTGGCGATGGCGCTGATGCTGGTGAGATGCGGGCGGATTGTACGCGGCGGCAATTGTCGCGGCGGTCGAACGACGCGTTGTTCAGATGCGTGTCCGTACGGGGGTTACCGTCAAGCGGGCAATAACGTATCGTGTCTCTGTGTGTCTCTGTGTGTCTCGTCTCGTGTCTCTGTGTCTCTCTGTGTCTTTCGTCTCGTGTCTCTGTGTCTCTCTGTGTCTCTCCGCGCCCTCCGCACGCACGGCCGTGCCTCCCGCAGGACCTGCTGACCTTCAGCCCCCGCAAGCGCATCTCCGCGTCTGTCGCCCTGTACCATCCGTACTTCTCTGAGGCCACAGACGTGGCCACGGGCGAGAGTACGGCCACAAGCGAGGGTGCGGCCACGGGCGAGGGCGAGGCCTAAGGAGTGGGCCCCGGGGCGAGGCCTAAGGAGTAGGCCCCGGGGCAAGGCCTAAGGAGTGGGCCCCGGGGCGAGGCCTAAGGAGTGGGCCCCGGGCAGCAAGGCCGAGGGAGTTTGCGTCGTTTTTCGTTGGTCGCTTGTGTTGCGCCCGAAACGTTGCGATTTGATTTGTTTTAATGTTTCACCGACGTGACTTCACCGAATAAAACCAAGGAGTAATAAAAGTGAACTCTGAAGCAGCAAAAGAAAAGTGAAGTACATCTTTGTTGTCGTCGTGTTGTTGTTTTCACAAATGTTGCAGTGGGCGACTTATTAAGAGCACGCCGTTACGTAACGCAGCTACGCACAGGCGATCTGTATTGATTGTATAATGCTCTAGACTTCTGGGTCAGTCATCATATAACTGTGTGACAGCGTCGCAGCCATGTGCGCACTGACACGACCATATGACAATTGAGTATAAACCAAAGGTCGCAATCGGGTACCCGATACCCGTACCCTACACGATACCCGGCTACCCGTACCCAGACGGGTACAGGTACCCGTTCGCGACCCTGGTGCGGCCTGGTACGGGTAGACCGTGAGTCACTGGTGAGTCATCGTTTGTCACTCATTTCCCAACGTCTTGTCTCTTCTCACAATTCAAGTTCCTAGAATCAACCCACCTGCGCCTGCAACATGGCTTCATCCCAGAGGTCGCAATCGGGTACCCGATACCCGTACCCTACCCGATACCCGGCCGGGTACGGGTAGGGTACGGGTACGGGTACCCGTTTGCGACCCTGGTGCGGCCGGGTACGGGTAAGGAATCAAAACCCGTTTGCGACCTCTGGTATAAACGAACTCACGTGGATACATGCCCCACACAGGGCCTGAACATTGTATCACAAGGGGTCGTTCACTCACGGTTCAATGACACAGCAATACAATTTTAGCCGTTATTAAAACGGTGCTTATACACAGATGTGTACAGGATTTCATGTTGTCCTGTTGCACGTTCTATCTGGCCAAGCAGCACTGGGAAAAGAACATCTGACTCACAAGTTGTGGGGGCCATGAGTCACAATCCCAGGTGGGTGCCAGGTGACTTGACCTCATTATGGGATGTCAGCAATGGATGTCCTGTGAAGAATGTTTTAAGCCCCTTTTTGTAAATCCACCGTTGAAGGCCTCCTGATACCATGTTGAGCATCCATAAAGGTTGAATGAGTTTGACATTTTACTCGTAGGAACCTCTGGTTACACCAGCCCACACGGGATTATTGTGTCCGTCGTGCAGGGAGGGGCTGAGTGGGGAGCGGCTGGGTGGGGAGGGGCTGATTTGGGAGGGGCTGGGTGGGGTGGGGCTGGGTGAAGAGGGGCTGGTCACCCCGTGGTGCCCTTATAAAACTCAACGTTTAACCTACTCACGCCGGCTTGTGCCCGCCCTCACAGTCGGGCATATTTGCGGAATACACCACGCCGCCGTTGACCCTGCAGGCCATTGAGCGAGCAACGTTCCTACCAGCTCCCTCCGCAGGAGGAATGTGTTTATGTGTCGTTAGACCCTCCACCACCCGATGACACAGCCCATCAGTGAGGGTTGCCACGTAAACAAAACACGCCGTGTCGTTACTCGTACAGCGGCACACAGGTGCGTTGGAGAGTAAACCCACGACAACAACGTTTACAATTCGAGTGTGAATTCTAGATTTGAAGTGTTCGTGACTGCAAGGATTCATACTCTTTGGTTTTTTCGGTAAAGTCACGTGGGTACAAAATCTAAATAAATTAGATCACGACGTTTCGGGCGCAACACAAGCATCCTTCTTCAGGTAGGGACAACTTAGAAGGAGGCTTGTGTTACGCCAGAAACGTGATTTAATTTTTAACAAAAAATGACCTACGTGACCAACGAGTATAACACTGGTCAAACACTTTTTCTGCCGATTTCAAATCTGGCATCAGTTTTTGTCTATCACATCAGGTTTTTGAGATATCAAATATTTGCATTTTCAATAAAAAACTGCGGAAGAAAAATATTAAATAAATGTGGATATCTACATAAAATGATATTATAAACACACCATCCTACAAATACAGCACCGTATTTTAACACTAAAGCAGTCACTGACTCGCAACGACTTGCAATCATAAGTGACAGAGTTAATTTCGGGTAAAATCAATGAAAATGGGATATGCCGATAGCATAACAAGTATAACCCGTAAAAAAAAGTTTTTCACTCTAAATCCTTTATATGCGTGGCGGCTAGAGTCCTCTCGTCCTCTGGCTTGAGATGGCTGCCAACTATGGGTCAGATGATTGTCTGCCACCATTAAGCAATTGCTAATTAAATATTGAATTTGTTTTCCCTAAACAGTGTAAAATTTTGTAAAAAAAAATTTTCACGAAAACTAATTGTCACGCACAACGAGTCTGTGTGCAAAATGTCAGCTCGATTGGATCACGGGAAGTGGGTTAAAACACGACCGAAAGATTTGCACGGTCGTAAGCGCGCAAGCAAGCGAACTTAATATAGAGGATTATAAAATGAGATGTGATGGAGCAAATATGAGATCAGATTTGGAATCGGCAGCCTGAAGTGAGTCTAGAACAGCTGCACAACAAGTCCAGGCCAGAGACAAAGATCCCCCGTGTAGCCTGCAGCGACTGCTGGGGCAGCAGGTCCTGAACGAGTGGACGGCGACTCTGGAACCCACAACCAACCGGCGGGTGGCGAGCGATGAGGTCGGCCATAAATGACGTCACACGATTTAGGACGATTTTTGACCCCCCCCCCACCCCCCTCGTCACCCCCCCCCTCAAATATGACGTCACAAAGCTCTGCCCCCCACCCCCCCAAAAATAAAAATGCTTCAAATCGCTTTAAACTCTGATGTTGTAGGAGAAAACATTGATTAACAAGTCTATTTAGTTAAGTAGAACGTGTTGTCTATATCTTATTGGTTATTTCTGTAAAGTCACGTAGAAGGGAAGTAATAAAATAATAAAATGAAAATAAAACATTAAATAATATAATTATATTATTATTTAAAGTTGCGCATTTTGATGTGACGTCACATTTCTCAACCCCCCCCCCCCCCCTCGTCACGCATCGTCACAAATGTCTGACCCCCCCCCCCTCCCCATAGGTGCGTGACGTCATTTATGGACGGACCCTTAGCATGAACCGTTTGCCCCCAATCAATAGGTTTTTGTTCACAATATATTTCAATGTCCAATATATTCTAGTGCTGTGCAAGAGCCTGTCAGTGCTGCTTGTTTACCCCCCCCACCAACCCTCCATCAAATGTAAACGAATGAAATCGATACTTTATAATCGATCATTATTAATATTACCACTACGCCGATCTCGGGGTGGTCAAAGCACGCGTCTGCGCATGCGCGGTTGCCACGGCAACAGAGCAACAGCAGCTGAGAGGGGTGAGTCTTGAACAGCAACTTCAACGCCCTCAGCACCAGCACCACCACCACGGCCACCACCACCACGATGTTGTTGTTGTTGTTGTGTAGCTACTACCATAGAGTTGGTAGATACTACTCGGTAGACACTACTACTGTAGAGGGAGCCACTTGATACTATTGTACAGTGAAGCCTCACTGAGCAATAATCCTCTTAATTAGAAGGATGCTACGCTGAGCCTACGATGCTGTTTACCCAGCAAGGCCTCAACTGAGTAATAATAGTAGGAATAAAATAACAATAATTATTATTTTTAATAATGAAAATTATAGAAATAAAAATAGAAATAAAAGTATAATTATATATTTCCTATTTATAGAATTATTTCCGTTATTTTTATTATTTATTTTTTTCCCACGTGACTTTACCGAAAAAACCAAAGAGTATGAATCCTTGCAGCCACGGAAGCTTCACATCTCCACTTTGCGTGTTTATCTTCACCTGGTTGCGTGGATTTTTTCCCTCCGGGTCCTCCTGTTCCTCCCCCAACTTTTTGTAATCGACGTTCGTAGCCGGTATTTGCCTGCTGGACATTTACAAGCGAGAAGCCGCTTCCTCGAGCCAGCTCAATGGGCCTTAGCTGCTGAAATAAAACATCGCCTTCAGTTGCGGTAGTTTTACTCTTGCCAATGAAGTCACAGGACTCCTAACGTCCACTGTGAAGCAGACGGCACATAGTGACGGTCTTGTACGGACGTGTGTTGAACGTTGTCACCGTACGTAGCCAACCGTGCGAATCGGAGTATCGGTACGGTTAGTAGGCACCGCAGTATTAACCAGGGCGGTTGCTGCCTTCGAACTGTGATCCTCTGCGACAATTGGTGAACGCGCTACCGCCAGGCCGTGTGTTTTCCTTCGCGAGCCCGATGCGTGCTTGAGCGTGATACTCAAAGCTCTGCACAGATAGAATCAAGAATCCATCGCTGTACCATCAACTACTGGGCACTGCACAGCCCAAGACGAAACACCCTGTACCTAGTACCGTACTGAACACCCGGGCAGTTTGCCACCAAACTACTAACCAGGCCAACCTGTACTCTTGGTTCTTTCGGTAAAGTCACGTAGAAGGGAAATAATAAAATAATAAAATAAAACATAATAAAATACAATTCTCACGACATTTCGGCCACAACGCAAGCAGCCGTCCTCAGGTGAAGAACAGGTCTGTCGGAAAGACAGCGTCTTAATGAACAAACAGCATCTGAATGACGCTGTCTCCCCGACAGACCTGGTCTTCACCTGAGGACGGCTGCTTGCTTTGTGGCCGAAACGTCGTGAGAATTATTTTATGTTTTATTTATATTATTTTATTACTTCCCTTCTACGTGACTTTACCGAAAGAACCAAGAAGATGAATCCCTGCAGTCACGAAAACTTTAAATGGAAACAGGTCAACCTGCTTTAGCTTTTGAGGCGTAATGATACTAATAATGATTTGAAGCTTTCGTGACTGCAGGAATCCATCCGCGTGCGGTTTGTCCGCTTTAAAAGCATCTAATCTCAATGTAAATTTGTCTGGAGAACTCCCCCTAGAATTCAATGACTGAGGATACATTTTGAAAGTGGAGTACATGCCAACGAGATCACGATCACGAGAATGGAAACTGTTAACGGGTTACATTTGACCCGATCATTCGGATAAATTGGCTCATCTGCCCTGGCGCTGATTACCCATTTACGATGGCAAGGGCAACTCATCATACAACGGAGGAGCATGTGTCATTGTCGAGGGGGGGGTGTGTGGAGAGCAATTGAATCTCATTCGTGCGTTGTCAAGCCACATGCTATCACAGTATTACCCTCCGATTGACACGGTTGGCTACGTACGGTGCGAAAGATGTTCAGCAAACATTGCATACATATACATTGCATGACCATGCAATGTAAAATCAACTGAAAAAAGAAAAATTTGAAATCGCCTGCCCTCACTAATTTGTAATTGCCTCCCATTAAACAGCAACGAATTGTAGAAATTCGACATCGACCGCCATTAAAATTCTGACAATGACATTACAACCCCAGCCAACACCACCGTTAAAATCACCAGTACCTGCTAAAATATTTACAACCACTCTTACTTATACGAAACATACAATTGCATTTCTGCGCCGCCACTGATTTTCTGCATATTTTTTTTATTTCACGCGGCTTTGTATCTGCTGACATTTTTTGTTGTCGAAATCTGCCGCGTGCCAGCCTGACCCCTGCCAGAGGTCGCAACCGGGTACCCGATACCCGTACCCTACCCGATACCCGGCTACCCGTACCCGACCGGGTACGGGTAGCCGGGTATCCGTTTGCGACCCTGGTGCGGCCGGGTACGGGTAGGCCGTGAGTCACTGGTGAGTAACCGTTTGTCACTCATTTCCCAACGTCTTCTCTCTTCTCACAATTCAAGTTCCTAGAATCAACCCACCCGCGCCTGCAACATGGCTTCATCCCAGAGGTCGCAATCGGGTACCAGATACCCGTACCCTACCCGTACCAGGGCGGGTACGGGTAGGGTACGGGTGCGGCCGGGTACGGGTACGGGTAAGGAATCAAAACCCGTTTGTGACCTCTGACCCCGGCGCAGTTCTCCAACCGCCATGTACGAGGCGGCGCTGCTTGACGGCGGCACAGAGCCGCTGACGCACGAGTCCTGCGAGAGGGTCGTCGTCAACGTGTCGGGGCTGCGATTCGAGACGCGGCTCAAGACACTCGGCCAGTTCCCGGACACCCTTCTAGGCGACCCCGGCAAGAGGTCGCGCTACCACGACCTCCTGCGCAACGAGTACTTCTTCGACAGGAACCGGCCGAGTTTCGACGCCATCCTCCACTACTACCAGTCCGGCGGGCGGCTGAGACGCCCGCTCAACGTCTCCCTCGAAGTGTTCGGCGAGGAGATCGAGTTCTACGAGCTCGGCAACGAGGCCGTGGTCAAGTTCTGGGAAGACGAGGGCTTCATCGGAGAGGAGGAGGTGGAGGAGGAGGAGCCGCTGCCATCGGACGAGTTCCAGCGGCGGGTGTGGCTGCTGTTCGAATACCCCGAGAGCTCCATCGCGGCCAGGGGAATTGCCACCGTGTCCGTGCTGGTCATCCTCATCTCCATCATCATATTCTGCCTCGAGACTCTGCCTGAACTCAGGGACGAGAATAAGCAGAAGTTTCTCCCGGCAAAGGACATGAACGGGACGCGGGTCGACGGCACGCATCGCGGCTCTGTCCCCGATCCATTTTTTATCGTGGAAACTATTTGCATCGTTTGGTTTTCCTTTGAACTGCTGGTGAGGTTTTTTGCGTGCCCCAACAAACTGGGATTTTTCAAAAGCATCATGAACATCATTGACATCGTGGCCATCCTGCCCTACTTCATCACCCTTGGCATCGAGATGGCCAAGCCCCAAGGGCATGACCAGCAGGCCACGTCACTGGCGATTTTGCGGATGACCCGGCTGGTGCGAGTGTTCCGGATACTCAAGCTGTCCAGGCACTCCAGGGGCTTGAAGATCCTGGGCCAGACTTTGAAGGCGAGCGCGAGCGAGCTGGGCCTGCTCGTATTTTTCCTCGTCATCGGCGTCATCCTCTTCTCCAGCGCCGTCTACTTTGCCGAGGCCGACCAACTAAACTCGGAGTTCCGAAGCATCCCCGACACCTTCTGGTGGGCCATCGTAACCATGACGACGGTGGGTTACGGCGACATGTGTCCCGTGACGGCGTGGGGCAAGGCGGTGGGCTCGCTGTGCGCCATCGCCGGCATGCTCACCATCGCCCTCCCCGTGCCCGTCGTCGTCTCCAACTTCAACTACTTTTACCGCCGCGAGACGGGCGGTGAGGAGCGCGCGAGCCGCCTGCGTCTCTCAAGCCGCTTGCAGCAGCAGCAGCAGGTGGAGGAGAGAAGAAATAGCGGAAGCCGTCCACAAGCAGCTTCACATACGTGGAGATGCGCGACGATCTGAGCAGCGACGTTGACTTCGAGGTGAAGATGCACCTCAAGCGCGACAAACACAACGGCATCGACAGAGACGTCCGATGCTCCGCCTTGCAAGTCGTCACGAAATGCCTCGAGGTATTTGTTCGCGATGAATGTGCACTGACATCGCTTACCTGTCGCTACGCTTGAATGGTCGAATGGACGTTTGAGTCGCGTGGTCAATAAATGTTTTCAAGTCAACTTCACGTCTGCGAACGTAAGTGTCTCCGTGTTGCATAGCTGTCAATGTGGCGTTGTCTTGGAAGGAGGTTCGCGGTGAAAACCAAGCCACCCACCCACCATTTTGCAGTGCACCGTGCAAAGACGCGACTGCAAACTTTGACAGCTGTGCAACTCCTGCCACAATGAAGCCGGGTTCATGGCTAGAGAGAGGTGATAAGTTTTAATGCAGATTTGGGATGAGTTAAATGTCGGCTTTATAACAAAATGCAATAGCTTGTATAAAGTCATGTTCAATGAAGAGTGGAGCCCCATAGGAAGCCGGTTAAATTCAAACAACCCTTTGGGTGTCCTAAAAGCCCTCTTCGTGTTTGAAGCCTCGTCAAAATCCCGACAGGAGGTCAAGGGTGGAAAAAAACCGCTTGCCCGCCAAAGCGTCCAGCGAATGGTCCATACGAGGCAAGGGTATGCATCCGCAACGGAAACATTGTCAAGCTTGCGGACATCAACACAAAATCGCAAACTGCCGACGTGCTTTTTAACAAGTTCGATCGGAGCACCCCATGGGCTGGTGGATGGTGAGATTATGTTACTGCCAAAGCCACCTGTTCAGCCTTATAGACGATTTCACTCAGTCAATAGGGTAATTCTGCTAATCTGTTGAACATATTTTGTAAGTGATGTCACAGTGAATGAGACATGTTCCCGGGGCTCCTCAACATACGAGTGCGTATACATCACAGTGCACCTCCAATTGGCACGGTGGGCTACGTACGGTGCGAAATAAATGTACATACTACACTAAAATACACTCTACACTACACAGTCTTCCACTATACACCACGATACACTACTATACACTACACTATACACCACGATACACTACACTTATACACTACACTATACACCATGATACACTACACTTATACACTATACACTACTCTACACTACACTGTCTTCCACTATACACCACGATACACTACTACGAGGATCAGTTCTAGCTACATGTGGTGAGAAAGAAGTTAAACAAATACATAGGGCACGATGCGCTACACTTATACACTACACTATACACTACACTATA
This sequence comes from Lethenteron reissneri, assembly GCF_015708825.2. Classification (NCBI taxonomy): domain Eukaryota; kingdom Metazoa; phylum Chordata; class Hyperoartia; order Petromyzontiformes; family Petromyzontidae; genus Lethenteron; species Lethenteron reissneri. Next base: position 63,426 of record NC_083802.1, read on the forward strand.
CACTACTATACACTACACTATACACTACTATACACTACACTTATACACTACTATACACTACACTATACACTACTATACACTACACTTATACACTACTATACACTACACTATACACTACTATACACTACACTTATACACTACACTATACACTACACTATACACTACTATACACTACACTTATACACTACTATACACTACACTATACACTACACTATACACTACACTATACACTACTATACACTACACTTATACACTACACTATACACTACACTATACACTACACTATACACTACTATACACTACACTTATACACTACTATACACTACACTTATACACTACACTATACACTACACTACTACACTATACACTACTATACACTACACTATACACTACTATACACTACACTACACACTACACTATACACTACTATACACTACACTATACACTACACTTATACACTACACTATACACTACACTATACACTACACTATACACTACTACACTATACACTACTATACACTACACTATACACTACACTATACACTACACTATACACTACACTATACACTACTATACACTACACTATACACTACTATACTATACACTACACTATACACTACTATACTATACACTACTACACTATACACTACACTGTACACTACACACTACACTATACACTACACTATACACTACTATACACTATACTATACACTATACTATACACTACACTATACACTACACTATACACTACACTATACACTACATTATACACTACACTATACACTACTATACACTATACTATGCGCTACACTTATATACTACACTATACACTACACTATACACTACATTATACACTACTATACACTACACTATACACTACACTATACACTACACTATACACTACTATACACTACACTATACACTACACTATACACTACACTATACACTACTATACACTACACTATACACTACACTATACACTACTCTGATTAGGATTGGCTGCGAATGGTGCAAAAGTAGTTCACCACCCACATGTAGAGGATGCCCCACCCATCCTCACACACTCGCACCGCACGTCGCAAACTCCTTCTGCACTCAAGTTGAATTTATTAGGTACCAGCGGGAGGTACCCGGCATTGCCCGGGCGAAAAAGACACACACAGACATGGACTTACACACACAGACATCGACCCACACACACAAACACATCGACTTACACACACACATATGTATGGACTCAAACACACACATTGACTCACACACATATCGACTTACACACACATCGACTTACACACACACGCATCGACTTACACACACACATGGACTTACACACACACATCGACTGACACATAGACACACACATCGACTGACACATAGACTCACACACACAGCGACTCACACACACAGCGACTCACACACACGCATGGACTTACACACATCAACGTACACATACACACATCGACTTACACACATAGCGACTCACACAGACACATCGACTCAAACACACATGGACTTACAGACACATCGACTCACACACATCGACTTATGCACACACTTGCACGTAGACACACAGACTTACACACACACATATGGACTCACACACACAGACATCAACTTGAGATACACACACATGGACTCACACACACACAAGTACACACACACAGACATCGGCTTTGGATACACACACATGGACTCACACACAAGTACACACAGACATCGACTTACACACACATACAAACTTACACACACAGACATCGACTTTAGATACACACACATGGACTTACACACACACACACACGTACACACAGACATCGACTTTAGATACACACACATGGACTCTCACACACACAAGTACACACAGACATCGACTTACACACACATACAAACTTACACACACAGACATCGACTTTAGATACACACACATGGACTCACACACACACAAGTACACACAGACATCGACTTTAGATACACACACATGAACACACACACACAAGTACACACAGACATCGACTTACACACAAGTACACACACGCAGACATCGACTTTAGACACACACACATGAACACACACCCACGATAGTCTATTCCCATGTTATCTCAACGGAAATCGACTCTATAAATTCACTACAAGAATCGATTCCTAATGTTATCCCATTAAGAATCGACGCAAATGGAGATAATTGAACCGGGAATCGAATTTCTCTGCACCACGTGACTTGAGAAACGGAAACACGTGGGTCCCAGGTGGGTGTCATGGCGGTGCGAGAACTCTTCTCGAGACTTGGCCTACTCTTCCTCTCCGTCCTCCACCTCGTCACGTGCACACACGGTGAGCACAGCCAGAGGTGGTTGATACATCGGGTACCAGGGTGTGGTGGACGTGGGGAGCGGTGGTGAAGTGGTTAGCGCACTGTGTGTGTGTGGGGAGCGGTGGTGCAGTGGTTAGCGCACTGTGTGTGTGTGTGTGGGGAGCGGTGGTGAAGTGGTTAGCGCACTGTGTGTGTGTGGGGAGCGGTGGTGCAGTGGTTAGCGCACTGTGTGTGTGGGGAGCGGTGGTGCAGTGGTTAGCGCACTGTGTGTGGGGGGGGGGGGGGGGCGGTGGTGCAGTGGTTAGCGCACTGTGTGTGTGTGGGGAGCGGTGGTGCAGTGGTTAGCGCACTGTGTGTGTGTGTGTGGGGAGCGGTGGTGCAGTGGTTAGCGCACTGTGTGTGTGTGGGGAGCGGTGGTGCAGTGGTTAGCGCACTGTGTGTGTGTGGGGAGTGGTGGTGCAGTGGTTAGCGCACTGTGTGTGTGTGTGTGGGGGGGGGGGGGGGGCGGTGGTTAGCGCACTGTGTGTGTGTGGGGAGCGGTGGTGCAGTGGTTAGCGCACTGTGTGTGTGGGGGGGGGGGGGGGGGAGCGGTGGTGCAGTGGTTAGCGCACTGTGTGTGTGTGGGGAGCGGTGGTGCAGTGGTTAGCGCACTGTGTGTGTGTGGGGGGGGAGCGGTGGTGCAGTGGTTAGCGCACTGTGTGTGTGTGTGGGGGGAGCGGTGGTGCAGTGGTTAGCGCACTGTGTGTGTGTGTGGGGAGCGGTGGTGCAGTGGTTAGCGCACTGTGTGTGTGTGGGGAGCGGTGGTGCAGTGGTTAGCGCACTGTGTGTGTGTGTGGGGAGCGGTGGTGCAGTGGTTAGCGCACTGTGTGTGTGTGTGGGGAGCGGTGGTGCAGTGGTTAGCGCACTGTGTGTGTGTGGGGAGCGGTGGTGCAGTGGTTAGCGCACACTGCCCATCTCCGCAGCTGCGACTCCCCCTCTGAATGTCCGCGTGGAGTCTCGCGACCTGCTGACGCAACTCCGCTGGGACCACGACGCTCAAGTGGACGTCGCCACCAGCAGCAGCTCACAGCTCCTGGACGTTGCCTACAGGGTGGACAGCAAACTGTGAGATGCTTGCTCACTCGCTCACCCACTTACTCGCCCATCCACTCACTCACTCGCTCACTCACCCATCCACTTGCTCAACCACTCTCTCACTCACCCACTCACCCACCCACTCACCCACCCACTTACTCACCCACCCACTCTCTCACTCACCCACTCACTCACCCACCCACTCACCCACCCACTTACTCACCCACCCACTCTCTCACTCACCCACTCACTCACCCACCCACTCACCCACCCACTTACTCACCCACCCACTCTCTCACCCACCCACTCTCTCACCCACCCACTCTCTCACCCACCCACTCTCTCATCACCCACTCACCCACCCACTCACCCACCCACTCTCTCACTCACCCACTCACTCACCCATCCACTCTCTCACTCACCCACTCACTCACCCATCCACTCACTCACCCATCCACTCACCCACCCACCCACTCACCCAACAACTCTCTCACCCACCCACTCTCTCACTCACCCACTCACTCACCCATCCACTCACTCACCCATCCACTCACCCACCCATCCACTCACCCACCCACTCACCCACCCACTCACTCACCCACTCACACACTCAACCACTCACTCACCCACCCACTCACCCACCCACCCACTCACTCACCCACTGACTCACCCACCCACTTACTCACCCACTCACTCACCCACTCTCTCACTTGCCCACTCACTCACCCACCCACCCACCCACTCACTCACCCACTGACTCACCCACCCACTTACCCACCCACTCACTCACTCGCCCACTCACCCGCTTGCTCACTTACCCACTCACTCACTCACCCACTCACTCACCCACTCTCTCACTCTCTCTCTCACTCACTCACTCACCCACTCTCTCATTCACCCACTCACCCGCCCACTCACACACCCACTCACACACCCACTCCTCACCTCCTCCTCCCCGTGTCTCTGTGCAGCTATGGACGAGCCCGCTGGCGGACCGTCTGCGCTGCCACCGCAGAGACACGGTGCGATGTCTCCTCAGCGCTGCGACATCCCGGCGACCGCTATCAACTTCGCGTCAGATCCACCGTCTCATCACCACCACCAACACCACCATCATCCTCACCCTGGGTCGTGGTTGAGGTCTTACCCTTGAAGACAAGTGAGTGGCATTGTCTGTGTCTCTGTCTGTGTGTGTCTGTCTGTGTGTGTCTGTGTGTGTCTCTGTGTCTGTGTGTGAGTGTCTCTGTGTGTGTCTCTGTGTGTGTGTGAGTGTGTGTGAGTGTCTCTGTGTGTGTCTGTGTGTGTGTCTCTGTGTGTCTCTGTGTGTGTGTGTCTGTGTGTGAGAGTCTCTGTGTGTGTGTCTCTGTGTGTGTGAGTGTCTCTGTGTGTCTCTGTGAGTGTCTCTGTGTGTGAGTGTCTCTGTGTGTGTGTGTCTGTCTGTGTGTGTCTCTGTGAGTGTCTATGTGTGTGAGTGTCTCTGTGTGTGTCTATGTGTGTGTGTGTGAGTGTGTGTGAGTGTCTCTGTATGTGTCTGTGTGTGTGAGTATGTGTGAGTGTCTCTGTGTGTGTCTGTGTGTGTGTCTGTGTGTGTGTCTCTGTGTGTCTCTGTGTGTGTGTCTGTGTGTGAGAGTCTCTGTGTGTGTGTCTCTGTGTGTGTGAGTGTCTCTGTGTGTCTCTGTGAGTGTCTCTGTGTGTGAGTGTCTCTGTGTGTGTCTCTATGTGTGTGTGTGTCTCTGTGTGTGAGTGTCTCTGTGTGCTCCTCTTGCACCAACAGTCTGTTCAGGCTAGGGGGGTGAGTGAGATGACGTCATCTCCTCACCAGGTGAGTGAGATGACATCATCTCCTCACCAGGTGAGTGAGATGACGTCATCTCCTCACCAGGTGAGTGAGATGACGTCATCTCCTCACCAGGTGAGTGAGATGACGTCTCACTCACCCCTGCCCACCACCCACCCCCCCCCCCCGTGTCTCAGCCGTGCTGAGTGCTCCCACTGTCACCTTGATGCTGCACAAGAAATCGACGGAGGAGGAGGAGGACAGTGACGATGACGATGATGATGAGGAGGAGGAGTGCCGTCATGAGGATGAGGGCTACGAAGACGATGACGACCACAAAGATGACTACGACGATGACGATGATGACGACGACGACGATGATGATGACGGTGACGTCGCTGATGGTGTGGACCGTGTCAACAACCACCACAGCGATGACGATGATGATGATGACGGTGACGTCGCTGATGATGACGGTGACGGTGACGACGGTGACGACGACGATGATCACGGTGACGGTGACGATGATGATGATGTGGACCGTGTCAACAACCACCACAGCGATGACGACGGTGACCACGACGATGACGACGATGATGACGATGATGACGACGATGATGATGATGATGAGGAGGAGGCGGCGGAGTGGTGGGAGCTCTCCGTGGGGATCTCCATGAGGAGTGCGTGGAGGAGGAGAATGGCGCTTGGCGACGTGGTGCACCACCAGGAGGCAGAGATCTCCACGAGGGGGGGTGGCACTACCAGCACGATGAGGGTGGGTGGTGGGTGGGTGAGTGGGTGGGTGAGTGGGTGGGTGAGTGAGTGGGTGGGTGGGTGAGTGGGTGGGTCGGTGGGTAGGTGAGTGGGTGAGTGGGTGGGTGGGTGGGTGAGTGGGTGGGTGAATGAGTGGGTGGGTGGGTGAGTGGGTGAGTGGGTGAGTGGGTGGGTGGGTGAGTGGGTGGGTGGGTGAGTGGGTGGGTCGGTGGGTAGGTGAGTGGGTGAGTGGGTGGGTGGGTGGGTGAGTGGGTGGGTGGGTGAGTGGGTGGGTGGGTGAGTGGGTGGGTGAGTGGGTGCGTGGGTGGGTGAGTTGAGTGGGTGGGTGGGTGGGTGAGTGGGTGGGTGGGTGGGTGAGTGGGTGGGTGGGGGGGTGAGTGGGTGGGTGGGTGATGATGCTGCTACTACTACTAATGCTGCTACTACTATAATGATGTTACTACTAATGCTGCCAGGATCACTTTGTGGGATGTCGCTACCACCACGCCGTGCCCCCGTCTGGAGGCGAGGTTGAATACTGCGTCCGCGTGAGAATCGTGGCTGACTACCCCCGGTGGAAGACAGGGGAGTGGTCTCCACTGTCCTGTGTCTCCGTCCCTCCACCACACAGCGCCGTGGGTGAGTGGGTGTGTGAGTGAGTGG
>NC_083802.1:72500-99649 GCF_015708825.2 Lethenteron reissneri
TGGCGGTGATGGTGGCGGTGCTGGTGGCGGTGACGGTGAAGGTTCTGGCGCTGTCTCTGGCGCCGTTCCTGGCGTGCGCCGCGTGGGGCATTTGGAGCTTCGGCAAGCGTCCCGGCAAGCGTCCCGGTAAGCGGCGGTGATGTTGGCTGCCTCGCCGGCTACACGGAGGTCGTCCTCTTATTTGTTTTGCGATCAGTGGGGACAAGAAGATGCTCGGTGTAGTCGGCACTTTGCTTCGTTCGTCACTTCATAAATTTTTTTTGCTTTATGTAAACCCCCACCTCTCGCTCGCTCACTCACTCTCTCTTGCTCTCTCGCTCACTCTCTCACTCTCTCGCTCACTCACTCGCTCACTCTCTCTCCTCGCTCACTCACTCGCTCACTCTCTCTCTCACTCTCTCGCTCTCTCGCTCGCTCTCTCGCTCACTCTCTCGCTCATTCTCTCTCTCGCTCATTCTCTCGCTCACTCTCTCGCGCTCTCTCGCTCGCTCTCTCGCCATCTCTCGCTCACTCTCTCGCTCGCTCGCTCTCTCGCTCACTCTCTCGCTCATTCTCCTCTCTCTCGCTCGCTCTCTCGCTCGCTCTCTCGCTCATTTCTCGCTCTCTCGCTCATCTTCGCTCTCTCTCGCTCGCTCTCTCGCTCGCTCTCTCGCTCATTCTCTCGCTCATTCTCTCGCTCACTCTCTCGCTCGCTCTCTCGCTCGCTCTCTCGCTCATTCTCTCGCTCACTCTCGCTCGCTCTCTCGCTCATTCTCTCGCTCGCTCTCTCGCTCATTCTCTCGCTCACTCTCTCGCTCGCTCTCTCGCTCATTCTCTCGCTCATTCTCTCGCTCACTCTCTCGCTCGCTCTCTCGCTCGCTCTCTCGCTCATTCTCCGCTCACTCTCTCGCTCGCTCTCTCGCTCATTCTCTCGCTCACTCTCTCGCTCACTCTCTCGCTCGCTCTCTCGCCATTCTCTCGCTCTCTCGCTCACTCTCTCTCACCCTCTCGCTCACTCTCTCGCTCGCTCTCTCGCTCGTCTCTCGCTCACTCTCTCTCACCCTCTCGCTCACTCTCTCGCTCGCTCTCTCGCTCGCTCGCTCTCTCGCTCGCTCTCTCGCTCTCTCGCTCGCTCTCTCGCTCGCTCTCTCGCTCGCTCTCTCTTCACCCTCTCGCTCCTCTCGCTCGCTCTCTCGCTCGCTCTCTCGCTCGCTCTCTCGCTCGCTCTGCTCTCTCGCTCTCTCGCTCGCTCTCTCGCTCTCTCGCTCGCTCTCTCGCTCGCTCTCGTCGCTCTCTCGCTCTCTCGCTCGCTCTCTCGCGCTCTCGCTCGTCTCTCGCTGCTTCTCGCTCGCTCTCTCGCTCGCTCTCTCGCTCGCGCTCTCGCTCTCTCGCTCGCTCTCTGCTCGCTCTCTCGCTCGCTCTCGCTCGCTCTCTCGCTCGCTCTCTCGCTCGCTCTCTCGCTCGCTCTCTCGCTCGCTCTCGCTCGCTCTCTCGCTCGCTCTCTCGCTCATCGCTCTCTCCTCTCTCGCTCTCTCGCTCTCTCGCTCTCTCGCTCTCGCTCGCTCTCGCTCGCTCTCTCGCTCGCTCTCTCGCTCGCGCTCTCGCTCGCTCTCTCTCTCTCGCTCGCTCCTCGCTCGCTCTCGCTCGCTCTCTCGTCGCTCTCTCGCTCGCTCTCTCGCTCTCTCGCTCGCTCTCTCGCTCTCTCGCTCATTCTCTCTCGCTCATTCTCTCGCTCACTCTCTCGCTCGCTCTCTCGCTCGCTCTCCGCTCATTCTCTCGCTCACTCTCTCGCTCGCTCTCTCGCTCGCTCTCGCTCACTCTCGCTCATTCTCTCTCTCGCTCGCTCTCTCGCTCGCTCTCTCGCTCGTTCTCTCGCTCGCTCTCTCGCTCATTCTCTCGCTCGCTCTCTCGCTCATTCTCCGCTCGCCTCTCTCGCTCGCTCTCTCGCTCATTCTCTCGCTCAGCTCTCTCGCTGCTTGCTCGCCTCTCGCTCATTCTCTCGCTCACTCTCTCGCTCGCCTCTCGTCATTCTCTCGCTCTCTCGCTCACTCTCTCTCTCACCTCTCGCTCACTCTCTCGCTCCGCTCTCTCGCTCGCGCTCTTTCGCTCACTCTCTCTCTCACCCTCTCGCTCACTCTCTCGCTCGCTCTCTCGCTCGCTCTCTCGCTCGCTCTCTCGCTCGCTCTCTCGCTCGCTCTCTCGCTCGCTCTCTCTCTCACCCTCTCGCTCGCTCTCTCGCTCGTCGCTCTCCGCTCGCTCTCTCGCTCGCTCTCTCGCTCTCTCGCTCGCTCTCTCGCTCTCTCGCTCGCTCTCTCGCTCGCTCTCTCGCTCGCTCTCTCGCTCGCTCTCTCACTCTGCTCTCTCGCTCGCTCTCCGCTCGCTCTCTCGCTCGCTCTCTCGCTCGCTCTCTCGCTCGCTCTCTCGCTCGCTCTCTAGCTCGCTCTCTCGCTCGCTCTCTCTTTGTAGAGCAGTAGGAGGTGCCAAGAGAGTGGACCATGAGAAGCTGCAGTGATGGCTTCTATGTCGTGTGCAGGTAGCCATCACCACCATCACCACCACCATCACCACCACCATCACCACCATCACCATCACCACCATCACCATCACCACCACCATCACCACCATCACCACATCACCACCATCACACCATCACCACCACCATCACCACCATCACCATCACCACCACCATCACCACCACCATCACCACCACCATCACCACCATCACCATCACCACCATCACCACCATCACCACCACCATCACCACCACCATCACCACCCATCACCACCATCACCACCACCATCACCACCACCATCAACACCATCACCACCACCACCATCACCACCATCACTACCATCACCACCATCACCACCACCATCACCATCACCACCACCATCACCACCATCACCACCATCACCACCATCACCATCACCACCATCACCACCATCACCACCACCACCATCACCACCATCACCATCACCACCACCATCACCACCACCATCACCACCACCATCACCATCACCACCACCATCCACCACCATCACCACCATCACCACCATCACCACCATCACCATCACCACCATCACCACCATCACCACCATCACCACCACCATCACCATCACTACCATCACCATCACCACCACCATCACCACCACCATCACCATCACCACCATCACCACCATCACCACCACCATCACCACCACCATCACACCATCACCACCACCATCACCACCACCATCACCACCACCATCACAACCATCACCATCACCACCATCACCACCATCACCACCACCATCACCACCACCATCACCACCACCACCATCACCACCATCACCACCATCACCATCACCACCATCACCACCATCACCACCACCATCACCATCACTACCATCACCATCACCACCACCATCACCACCACCATCACCATCACCACCATCACCACCATCACCACCACCATCACCACCACCACCATCACCACCACCATCACCATCACACACCATCACCACCATCACCACCACCACCATCACCACCATCACCACCATCACATCACCACCACCATCACCATCACCACCACCATCACCACCATCACCACCACCATCACCATCACTACCATCACCACCACCATCAACCACCACCATCACCATCACCACCATCACCACCATCACCACCACCATCACCACCACCATCACCATCACCACCACCATCACCACCATCACCATCACCACCATCACCACCATCACCACCACCATCACCACCACCATCACCACCACCACCATCACCACCATCACCACCATCACCACCACCATCACCACCACCATATCACCATCACCACCACCACCATCACCACCACCATCACCATCACCACCATCACCACCACCATCACCACCACCATCACCACCACCATCACCATCACTACCATCACCATCACCACCACCATCACCACCACCATCACCACCACCATCACCACCACCATCACCACCATCACCACCACCATCACCACCATCACCATCCACCACCATCACCACCATCACCATCACTACCATCACCACCATCACCATCACCACCACCATCACCACCACCATCACCACCACCATCACCACCACCACCATCACCCCACCATCACTACCATCACCACCATCACCATCACCATCACCACCATCACCACCACCACACACCATCACCACCACCACCATCACCACCATCACCACCACCATCACACATCACCAACATCACCACCATCACCATCACCACCACCATCACCACCACCATCACTACTACGACCATCACTACCACCATCACTACCACCACCATCACCACCATCACCATCACCACCACCATCACCACCATCACCACACCACCATCACCACCACCATCACCACCACCACCACCATCACCACCATCACCACCACCATCACCACCACCATCACCATCACCACCATCACCACCACCATCACCACCACCACCATCACCACCACCACCACCATCACCACCCATCACCACCATCACCACCACCATCATCACCATCACCACCACCACCATCACCACCACCACCATCACCACCCACCACCATCACCACCACCATCACCACCACCATCACCACCACACATCACCATCACCACCACCATCACCACCACCATCACCACCACCATCACCACCACCATCACCACCATCACCACCACCATCAACATCACCATCACCACCACCATCACCACCATCACACATCACTACCATCACCACCATCACCATCACCACCACCATCACCACCACCATCACCACCACCACCATCACCCCATCACCATCACTACCATCACCACATCACCATCACCACCATCCACCACCATCACCACCACCACCACCATCACCACACCACCATCCACCACCATCACCACCACCATCATCACCATCACCACCAGCACCACCACCATCACCACCACCATCACCACCACCATCACTACCACCATCACTACCACCACCATCACCACCACACCATCACCACCACCCATCACCACCACCATCACCATCCACCACCACTACCACCACATCACCATCACCACCACATCACCACCACCACCATCACCACCCATCCCACCACATCACATCACCACCATCACCACCACACATCACCACCACCACCATCACCACCACACACCACCATCACCACCACCATCACCACCACCATCATCACCATCACCACCACCACCATCACCACCACCATCACCCACACCATCACCACCACCATCACCATCACTACCATCACCACCACCATCACCACACCATCACCACCATCACCATCACCACCATCACCACCACCATCACCACCATCACACCACCATCACCACCACCATCACCACCAGCACCATCACTACCATCACACCATCCCATCACCACCACCATCACCACCACCATCACCACCACCATCACCACCACCATCACCACCACCATCACCATCACTACCATCACCACCACCATCACCACCACATCACCACCACCACCATCACCATCACCACCATCACCACCACCACCAAAACATCACCACCACCATCACCACCACCATCATCACCATCACCAACATCACCACCATCACCACCACCACCATCACCACCACAATCACTACTACGACCATCACTACCACCATCACCACCATCACCACCACCATCACCACCACCATCACCACCACCAACACCACCATCATCACTACCACCACCATCACCACCATCACCACCATGCTGTGCTTTAGCCACCCGGTGCTCCGCTCGTTGTTGTGAGCGTCGCTCCTCAGCCCTCCGTTGTTGTTGGAGGGCGACTGCCTCCATCTGCCCAGCAGCGTCCTTCACGTGCCTCCTCCACTGAGGCCGATCTTGACACCGCTGGTTCCGGTCATCACCAAGTCCAATCAGCTCCACGTCCTCCTGTACCACGTCACTCCATCTCTTCTCTAGCCCGTGCCGCGCCCGTTTAGCCCCCTCTATCCGGCTGAACAAAAGCTGTTTAGGCATGCGGTGGCTGGGCATGCGGGCTACATGACCCAGCCAATGCAGCCTTGCCTGTCGGAGGAGCTCACCGATGGGACTTTGTCCAGATCTTTCAAGGATTTGTGAGCTCACACAATCCAGCCTGGTTAAACCCAGGATGGATCATAGGCAGGCCAACCTAAATGTTTCTAACTGGCAAAGATGTTCCATTAGGGGGGTCCACATTTCGGAAGCGTAGAGAAGGGAGGGAATGACTGTGGCCGAGAAGACCTGAAGCTTCGTGCGGAGCGACAGACCAGGTAGCTTCCACACAGCGTTACGCAACCGATGAAAAGATTTTGCCGCTCGACTGATTCGGAGTGAGACCTCTGCTGATAAACCAGAGCCGGTCATGAGCACACTGCCCAGGTATGGGAAACTCTCCACTCTCTCCACAACTGCCTCATCACCAATTTGGGAGTTTTAGGGGTGGAGTGTCCAATGGTATTTAATGATCATGAGCAGAGGGTCAGGAACTCAGAAAGCATGACTAATAACCCCGAGCCCAGGCCTACTGATGGTATCATAGACCTTGACCAGGTCAATAAAGCAGAGATGTAGGTCTTGTTGGAATTCCCTACACCTCTGCTGTAGCAGACGAACAGAAGATATGGCGTCTGTGCAGGACCGCCCTTTCCTGAAACCGCATTGGGGCTCCGCAAGCCTCTCCTCAGCGTGCCTGGCAAGGCGATGTTGAATAATCCTTGCCAAGACCTTTCCCGGCACACTGAGGAGTGAGATGCCCCTGTAGTTCTTACAGTCTGTGCGGTCCCCCTTCTTAAAGAGGGGGACCACCAGGGCATCCTTCCAATCCTGCAGAACCCGTCCAGTGGTCCAGACTGTTGTTATGATGTCATGTAGGGCAGTCTGTGCACAATCGCCACCCTCCCTCAGCGTAATCGCAAATCAAATCGCAATATCTGTCAGAAAAATCGCACTTCGATATTTCCCCCAAATCGTTGAGCCCGAGTACATCGCATCACCCGTCGCCTACTTGCTCCGCTCCCTCCAGTGACATCGAGAGCGGGGTGCTGGCCGGGGGTCGCCGTGACGACGACGATGATGGTGAAGGTGGCGATGGTGATGGTGAAGGTGGCGATGGTGATGGTGGCGATGGTGATGGTGAAGGTGGCGACGTGTGGATGATGGAGCAGCACACGGAGTTGGAGGAGGTGGAGTTGGAGGAGGTGTAGGAGGAGTAAGAGATGGTGTAGGAGTGTGATGGGGACATGCCCTGGTGACGTGTCTCTCTCTCCCGCGGCCTCTGCAGGTGCCACTGTCGGCCCACGCCGCTGACGAGGCCTCACGCTCTCCGTGCCGCGTGTGCACGGCCACCGCCACCGTAGTAGTAGCAGTAGCAGCAGCAGCAGTAGTAGCAGTGGTAGTCGTGTTGCTGATGTTGTTGTTGATGTTATTGTTGTTGATGTTGTTGTTGATGTTATTGTAGGGGCATAGCGCCGGCTGCTGGTGGAGAAGGGTAACTGCGCTGTTCGAGAGTCATCACGTCAGCGGGCCACGGTGTAGCAGAGGTCGCAACCGTGTACCCGATACCCGGCTACCCGGCCGGGTACGGGTAGCCGTGTACGACCCTGGTGCGGCCGGGTACTGGTAGGCCGTGAGTCACTGGTGAGTCACCGCTTGTCACTCATTTCCCAACGTCTTGTCTCTTCTCACAATTCAAGTTCCTAGAATCAACCCACCCGCGCCTGCAACATGGCTTCATCCCAGAGGTCGCAATCGGGTACCCGATACCCGTACCATACCCGGGTACGGCCGGGTACGGGTACGGGTACCTGTTTGCGACCCTGGTGCGGCCGGGTACGGGTACGGGGGGTAAGGAATCAAACCCCGTTTGCGACCTCTGGCGACTGCCCTTACTTAGTGCCGCCGGCAATCAGACGCTCCTCGTGATGGCAACGACGATGAAAGTGCGTCCGCCCACGTAGGGTGTTGTTGTCGTTGTTGTTGTCGTTGTTGTTGTTGTGATGGTGCTCACTAAATAAAGAAGTGCCTCCAGTATTGCCGACTCCGAATAGCGTCGCGACGTTGTCCACTCTGACCACCACGCGTCTGCCACTAAAGCAGATGAAGGGCCACGTCGTGACCGGCTGGATCGCTCGCTCGGGGCGGCTCTGCGTGGAGTCTCGATGGCCGCACTGCGCGGAAACAAAACGTGAAGCTCTCGGCCTTATGCAGTTCAGAAAAACCGCACTGCGGTCAACTTGTCTTGGTTCACCATCAACAAATTGAGAACATGTGTGACCGACCGACAGGCAGGAGTGGAACGAGGATCAAACTTCGATGTAAAGCTTCTTTCGTGACTGCAGGGATTCATCTTCTTGATTCTTTCGGTAAAGTCGTCACGTAGAAGGGAAATAATAAAATAATAAAAATAAAACAATAATTCCACGACGTTTCGGCCACAACGCAAGCAGCCATCCTCAGGTGGAGAACAGGTCTGTCGAGGCATTCAGACGCTGTCTTCTCGACAGACCTGGTCTCCACCTGAAGACGGCTGCTTGCGTTGTGGCCGAAACGTCGTGAGAATTATTTTATTATGTTTTATTTTTATTATTTTATTACTTCCCTTCTACGTGATGACTTTACCGAAAGAACCAAGAAGGAGGATCAAGCTGTCGAGCGGCTTTGTCCACATTAGGACTTATCATCGTCGTCGAAGTGCAGTCACCGACGTTCACCGCTGCTGCTGCCGTCTGCCTCTGGGAGAATCACCGTCGCCATGACTGCCGGTGGCTCTTCCTGTCATTGACAGACTTGAGTAGTGGCACACGACGTAGTCGTACAACATGCGGGGAAGGTTAGAAATCACATTCTTAGGTTTTTACGGTATAGTCACCGTGTAGGTAAAAAATTTAAATTAATAAAAGTAAAATAAAATAAAATCACGACCTTTCGGAGGCAACACAAGCTTCCGTCTTCAGGTGGAACCGTCACAGCACGATTGCTGTCGTGCTGTGACTGTTCCACCTGAAGACGGAAGCTTGTGTTTTTATTTTACTTTTATTAATTTTAATTTTTTTACCTACGTGACTTTACCGCAAAAAACCTAAGAATGAATCCTTGCAGTCACGAAGCTTCAAATCTAGAATTAGAACTCACATTAGCCAGAGAGACAAAGTGTGCAGGTTGCAAACAAACAACGTTGTGCTCGACAGCGGCCTGTCAATGTGGAAGTCCCAGAAGAGTTTGCAGGTCAAGGTGATGACGAGCCGTGCGTATGAGATGCCACGATCGCCACTCTACAGCCACACTTGGCAAACTTAAGTTTTAGTTCTATGAGACATCTCCTTTACCAGTGGCAAAATATAGTGATAGGTTCTTACCCTTTCAACTGGTACAAAAACTGACACCTTTATACAAGGCATCGTGTTTGCAATAATCACAACACAAGCAGTCAAAATGCAAACAAAAAGAAACAACTCTGATGATGATAATGATATGCACTGTCCTTGAAGTTGATTGGTCCACACCCGAGACAGCTTTCCTTATAGCCTAGTCTCCATTGGTGTTGGACCAGATGACGCCACAAGGCGTACAACTCAAAAACATGATGCCTTGTATACAACTCAAAAACAGCGCACTATCAGAGTATTGAGAGCTCGGGGTAAGCATTTACACATGAGACATCTCTGCCTCTGAACGAGCTGCTACTCATAGCGTGGCGTGCAGGGCAAAGATAAAGATCCCCCATATAGCCTTAACAGACTGTAGGGGCAAGTGCTGTTAGCGAGCACCTATGAAGGCCGGAACGGCACACGAGGGGGTGGGTGGCCAGCACCACGCCCGACCGCCTTTGTCTCCCTAGTGGCGATGTTTACACACCGCACCAGGTACTCATTTAAGGCTGAGTCGACCTAGGGGAGGCCCATGATCGGTTCAGATTATCGTCACTGGTGTTAGCCGTGAGCGGGAATCGAACCCGGGTCGCCAGGTTCATAGCGCAGCGCGCTAACCGCTACACTACAGGGGACACACACAGACACAGACACACACACAGACACACACACAGACAACAACAACAACAACCGCCATTCGCCACTAAGTGGCGGTGACGTCACCACGATGCTTGTGCCAGGCCAAGTGCACCTTGAGGCCACGTGAAGTGTCGAACGCCCGCTGGCAGGAGGTCACGGGGCAGACCCAGGTGCCACGGGTCGACTGACCGAGATGACCGAGATGACTGGCTGATGCACCACCTGTGCCCCCTACTGTACCACACACAGACACACACACAGACACACACAGACACACACACACAGACACACAGACACACCCACCTTGCCCACCACACTGTTCGACCATGTCAACTTAAATGATTCAATCACCAAGGGACACCTACAGCGACCGCTTCTGATTTCAACTCAGGAGCTCGCACCCACGTGACAGACGCCTGTTCACCAAGCCGCACGACCTCCACTATTTGCAAAAGGTTTGGACACCCCTGTCGTAGAATACAGCAATATAAAATAGCATTACATCGTCATCATAATATACCGACATGATATACAATTTAATACACCAATCTAATATCCATTATAACATAATATACCGTACACTTTAACAATGTAATATATCAATATAAAATACCAATTTAATGTAACGATTTCTCAATATAAAATACCGATGTAATATAACAATGTGTATATCAATGTAATATAACGGTATAATATCACAATATAATATCACAATATCATGTATTGTAGTAATTCTAGATTTGAAGCTTTCGTGACTGCAAGGATTCATATTCTTAGGTTTTTTTCGGTAAAGTCACGTAGGTAAAAAAAAATTAAATTAATGAAAGTCAAATAAAAAGTCAAATAAAATAAATGTTTTATTTTACTTTTATTAATTTTCATATTTTTTACCTACGTGACTTTACCGAAAAAACCTAAGAATATTGTAGTAATGTTTAATTTAGTGTATTTAAGAATAAATCGACTCGTTTGTAAGTGTAGGAGTCACTGTATTGATGCTGTTATTACTTCAGCAAAGTTTGACGTTGAAGTCGGTCAGAGTGTGCAAATGTTGTTGTACAGTTTTTTATTTCCAATTAAGAAATCGCTTAACGACTTTGCGCGTCTGTTAGAGAGAGAGGGTCACCTCGGGACACGGGGCTGGGCGTGTACAGTGTGTATGTAGTGTGTGTGTGTAGTGTGTGTATGTAACGTGTGTGTATGTCGTGTGTGTATGTAACGTGTGTGTGTGTAA
Organism: Lethenteron reissneri; assembly: GCF_015708825.2. Classification (NCBI taxonomy): domain Eukaryota; kingdom Metazoa; phylum Chordata; class Hyperoartia; order Petromyzontiformes; family Petromyzontidae; genus Lethenteron; species Lethenteron reissneri. The sequence continues at coordinate 83,718 of NC_083802.1, forward strand.
CGTGTGTGTATGTCGTGTGTGTATGTAACGTGTGTGTGTGTGTAACGTGTGTGTGTATGTAACGTGTGTGTATGTAACGTGTGTATGTGTGTATGTAACGTGTGTCTGTAACGTGTGTGTATGTGTGTATGTAACGTGTGTGTGTAGTGTGTGTATGTAACGTGTGTGTGTGTAACGTGTGTATGTGTGTATGTAACGTGTGTGTGTGTATGTAATGTGAGTGTGTGTGTAACGTGTGTGTATGTAACGTGTGTGTGTATGTAATGTGAGTGTGTGTATGTAACGTGTGTATGTGTGTATGTAACGTGTGTGTATGTATGTAATGTGTGTGTGTATGTAATGTGTGTGTGTGTAACGTGTGTGTGTGTGTGTGACGTGTGTGTGTGTGTAACGTGTGTGTGTATGTAACGTGTGTATGTGTGTGTCTGTGTGTGTCTGTGTGTATGTATGTGTCTGTGTAGATGTGTGTCTGTATATGTGTCTGTGTAGTGGTTAGCGCTACGCTGTGTGTCTGTGTGTGTCTGTGTGTATGTATGTGTCTGTATAGATGTGTGTGTGTATATGTGTCTGTGTAGTGGTTAGCGCTACGCTGTGTGTCTGTGTGTGTCTGTGTGTATGTATGTGTCTGTGTAGATGTGTGTCTGTATATGTGTCTGTGTAGTGGTTAGCGCTACGCTGCGCTATGAACCTCGCGACCCGGCTTCGATTCCCGCTCACGGCCAACACCAGTGACGATTATCTGAACCGGTCCTAGGTCTCCCCTAGGTCGACTCAGTCTCAAATGAGTAGCACTGGGGAGACAAAGGCAGTCGGGCGTGGTGCTGGCCACCAACCCCCTCGTGAACCGTGCCGGCCTTCATAGGTGCTTCTCGCTAACAGCACTTGCCCCAGCAGTCTGTGAAGGCTACACGGTGGGGGATCTTTGTCTTTGTATCACCACACAGGAGTCACGGAGCTTTCGAGGCTCCAAGCCACGTGGGGAGCCAGAGCGTCAGGTGGTGCCACTCGCAGGTGAGACTCCGGTGACTATAAAGTCAAACCTCGGTATACGACCACTTTGGAATACGTCGAATTTGGTACGCGTCGTGTTTTGACGAGAAAAAAAATGTCTTGGGATACGACATCTTGCTTGAGATACGACGTCTTGCTTGGGATACAACGTCTTGCTTGAGATACGACATCTTACTTGGGATACGACGTCTTGCTTGGGATACGACATCTTGCTTGGGATACGACGTCTTGCTTGGGATACGATGTCTTGCTTGGGATACGACGTCTTGCTTGGGATACGACGTCTTGCTTGGGATACGACGTCTTGCTTGAGATACGACGTCTTGCTTGGGATACGACATCTTGCTTGGGATACGACATCTTGCTTGGGATACGACGTCTTGCTTGAGATACGACGTCTTGCTTGAGATACGACGTCTTGCTTGGGATACGACATCTTGCTTGGGATACGACGTCTTGCTTGAGATACGACGCCTTGCTTGAGATACGACGCCTTGCTTGAGATACGACGCCTTGCTTCGGATACGACGCCTTGCTTGGGATACGACGCCTTGCTTGGGATACGACGCCTTGCTTGAGATACGACGCCTTGCTTGAGATACGACGCCTTGCTTCGGATACGACGCCTTGCTTGGGATACGACGCCTTGCTTGGGATACGACGCCTTGCTTGAGATACGACGCCTTACTTGGGATACGACGCCTTGCTTGGGATACGACGCCTTGCTTGAGATATGACGCCTTGCTTGAGATACGACGCCTTGCTTCGGATACGACGCCTTGCTTGGGATACGACATCTTGCTTGGGATACGACATCTTGCTTGGGATACGACATCTTGCTTGGGATACGACACCTTACTTGGGATACGACATCTTGCTTGGGATACGACACCTTACTTGGGATACGACATCTTGCTTGGGATACGACACCTTACTTGGGATACGACATCTTGCTTGGGATACGACATCTTGCTTGGGATACGACGTCTTGCTTGAGATACGACGTCTTGCTTGAGATACGACGTCTTGCTTGGGATACGACGTCTTGCTTGGGATACAACGTCTTGCTTGTTTACCCCGTTCACGACTGAAACAAGCGCCGCTCCTCAGTCACAGCGTTGTGTGAACGCTGTGCGGGCCAGTGGTGGGACTATGGGACTCCCGGCTCTACGTCCGTGTAAGGACGAGTTCCGAGGAAGCCAAAGTCTAGATCCGCACCTTGGCTGGGTCGGGTCAGGTAGCCGACCCTAGGGTAATTGTAGCCGGAGGACCCCAGAGTGTAGCCAGAGTAGGCTGTGTTCCTAGGCTGTGTACCTAGGCTGTGTACCTCGGCTGTAACAGAGTACCAGGACTGTTGGAGTGTTGTATTGTAATAAAGAAGTTACCTCTACAAGTGTCTCCGGAACCCATTACATTTGTGTTGACGGTGATGGTGGTGGTGTCACATTACAGGAGGCGTGCGCACTGCGTCTCTACCCCCCCGCCCCCGGACAAGACGCTGCGAGAGGCTTCAGGAGGAGTCGGAGTACCACGATGGAGAGAGGAGAGGGGAGACGGAGGGACGGGGGAGGAAGGAGAGGACCAGGGGGTGACGGAGGTCGAATGAGGGGAGAGGGGGAGAGGCGGGGGGGCGAGAGAGACCCGGCCAGGCAGCGGGGAGAGAGAGCGTTGGCCCGGCGAGTAGCGAGGGAAAGAGAAGCTGCGGACAGGGCCATTGGTGCCGGTGGCAGGGGTGGAGGTCAGGGGGCGAGACAGCGGGAGAGAGAGGGGGGCGCCAGGATGAGAGACGTCGGACCAGCGGTCAGGCAAATGGACGTGCACAGGTGGAGGGCGGATAGAGGCGGCGGGGAGGCCGGGAGGGGTAGAGAGCGAGAGGGAGTGAGACAGAGGGGTGGACATGCAGGGGGGGAGGTGGGGAGGAGGGGAGGAGTGAGACAGAGGGGTGGACATGGAGGGGGGGAGGTGGGGGGGAGGGGAGAAGGGGTGGGAGTGAGGGCCGGGGACCAGTTCAGACAAAGAGTGATACAGATGGCCAGAGACATCGGCTTGGCGCAAGCGATACAGAGGATTGTCAGAAGGACATGGAGGGATCCGCGCGATGGCGGTTAGCTGCCGAACACGGCACAGCCCGAGTTCGATTCCCGCTCACTGGAATAACAAGCCGATGTTCGCGGTTTTTTTCCGACTCTCTACTGAGTTCCATTACCTCGTTAAATATCTTTACATTCACAAGCTAAATGTCTCGCTAACACGGCTGCTACTCCCTTCGTTGTTTAATAGGCTGAATGTGTCTCATTAACACAGCCGCTGCTGACACACATAGACTCACACACACACACATAGACTCTCACACACACACATTGCTGTACGCACATCGACTGACACACATAGACTCACACACACACACATAGACTCACACACACATATTGCTGTACGCACATCGACTGACACACATAGACTCACACACACACAGACTCACACACACACACACATGGACTTACGCACACACAGACACAGAAACACAACAACAACAACCGCCATTCGCCACTAAGTGGCGGTGACGTCACCACGACGCTTGTGCCAGGCTATGTGCACCATGAGGGAACGTGAAGTGTCGAATGCCCGCTGGCAGGAGGTCACGGGGCAGACCCAGGTGTATCTGTTACATTTACATATTTAATACAACTTTTTTTACATCACAAAATATACAACATAAATCCACGCTGTATCTGTTACATTTCCGTATTCAATAAAACTTTTTAAACATCACAAAACATACAACATCAATCCACGCTGCATCTGTTACATTTCCGTATTCAATAAAGCTTTTTCAACATCACAAAACATACAACATAAATCCACGCTGTATCTGTTACATTTTTGTATTCAATAAAACTTTTTAAGCATCACAAAACACACAACACTCCAGGTGTTTTGACACCCCAGGCTGTATCTGTTACATCTTCATATTTTGCGGTTAGCGTCGCTTCCTGGGTATGGCAGTAACCCCCTAACGATCCCTCACCACCCAATATGGGTAAATCACCTGGGGGGGTTGATGCACCTGGGGGGGGTGGGTCACCTGGGGGGGGTGAGTCAGTTGTGGGTAAATCACCTGGGAGGGGTGAGTCAGTGGTGGGTATATCACCTGGGAGGGGTGAGTCAGTTGGGGAGGTTGACCCAGCTGTTGGTAGATCAGCTGGGGGGGGTGGCTCACCCAGCCGTACTTGATCTGGGGGTTCATCACCCCGGGGTGACTCAGCTGTTGACCAGGCTGCGGGAAGGCCACCAGCTGGGGGTGACTGACAGGCGCCTGGTGGAACATCGCCAGGGAGTGAGTCCCCCGGGGGGGGAGATTGGTCACGGGTTGACTCACTGGGCAGTGAGTCAGCTGGGAGGAGAGTGGGGAGAGAGGGGACAGGGAGAAAATCAACATCTGCCAGTTCGCGTTCAACATGAACACACACTCAGTGTACACTCACTCACCACCACGCTCACCACTCACCACTACACTCACCACCACACTCACCACCACACTCACCACTCACCACCACACTCACTAACACACTCACCACCGCGCTCACCACTCACCACCACACTCACTCACCACCACGCTCACCACCATGTTGTATATGTAATAAAGGACTCGACCACGAAGTCTGGCTTGGTGTCCTTTATTCGGTTCTTTCTCGTAACCCACACGGCTGTCCTTCTATAAGGCTTCTATACCGATACCGATACTGCTGTTAACCCCGTCACGCCAACAGCTCCTCTGTTGGTTTCCCGTTGTTCTCGTTGCCTTGCTGGCTGTTACCCTCACGCAGCCCCACTGGCTGCTCTCTCTGCAGTTTCTCCTCCCGTCGCTCTCGTAGCCTCTCTCTCTCTTCTCGTCGCTCTCGTAGCCTCTCTCTCTTCTCGTCGCTCTCGTAGCCTCTCTCTCTGCACACAGCCTCGCCGGCTGTGTTCACTGCAGCTCCTCGACCGCCTTCTCTCCAGCAGCCCCACTGCTGTCTTCTCTCGCAGCTCCGCTGGCTGCTCCCTTAGCTGGCCACCGCTGGCCGCCGTGCCACCCTTCTTGGCTTCGCCCAACGTGGCCTTACTCTGGTCCAGTCTCACTCTCTCTCCCCCTCCTCTTCCGGTCTCATCTCTTAAGAACCTTAACCTTGCTCCCACGTCACCTAACTCCACCTCTCCGTGACGTCACATCCGGGAGGTCGCCCGCGCCCGCATTACATATATATCGGCCTTTTTCCAAAATTGAGATTAAGAATAATTCTGCCAAAATTTGTTTTCTTAATAATCAATCGGGGTGCAGCATGAGGCACAAACGAACACGCCACAACCACCCTCACCCCTCAGCAGCTGCCTTCCACAAGCCACACCAGGCGGCAAGGAGATAAGCCGTAAAAGGTCATTAAAAAAAAACCCAAAAACAAAAGAGAAGATGGGGGGGGGTGGTTTGCTAATGAGATTCTGAGGAAATCTCTAGCTGGCTTCGAAGGCCGTCACACAGCACGTGCGTGGCGGCCATGATGGACACACGCGTCACAACCAGGGGGGGGAGGGGTAGGAACCGGTCCGAACCGGTCGGGCCAACGGCGGTTGTAACCCCTCTGAGGGGAGGGGGGGCTGGGGGCTGCTACGATCCCCCAGAGCCCCGCCCCTCAGGGAGGGAGAGTATATAAGGCGGGTCCCTGAGAGCGCGAGGCAGTCCGTCTCAAGCCGAAGCCAGAAGCCGCCTGGAGAAGAAGAAGACCTTTCGATGTAAAGTTTTCGTGACTGCAGGGATTCATCTTCTTGGTTCTTTCGGTAGAGTCATCACGTAGAAGGGAAATAACAAGATAATAAAAATAAAACATAATAAAATAATTCTCACGACGTTTCGGCCACAACGCAAGCAGCCGTCCTCAGGTGAAGACCACGATTCGGCCACAACGCAAGCAGCCGTCCTCAGGTGAAGACCAGGTCTGTCTTCACCTGAGGACGGCTGCTTGCGTTGTGGCCGAAACGTCGTGAGAATTATTTTATTATGTTTTATTTTTATTATTTTATTATTTCCCTTCTACGTGACTTTACCGAAAGAACCAAGAAGAAGAAGAAGACCTGGACCCCAAGCCGCCGACATCCTTCTGAGGGCCGGGGCTCAGTGCGGTGCCCGTGGTCGTGGGGCTAGGACCCTGAGGTTCCCTCGGCCTGATGTCCTTGTAAGGGAGACCAGGTCAGGACGGGCCGGTGGTCAGGGACCCACCGGGCCAGCGGTGGGTCAGCCTCCCCTAGGTCTAGCCACCAAACTCACCACCACACTCACCACCACTCACCACCACACTGACCACCACACTCACCACTCACCACCACTCACCACCACACTGACCACCACACTCACCACCACACTCACCACCTGCTGCTGTTGGAGCTCTCCTTCTTGTCCTCCTCCTTCACCTCCTTCACGTTCTCCTTCACTTTCTCCTTCACTTTCTCCTTCAGCTCCTCCAGATGCGTCACCTCCTCCGACGTCTCCCCTCTGCACCTGCTGGGGTCTCCATAGGACCTCATCGATCGTGGCACCACCGTCATCGCCATCATAGCGCCACCAGACGCCCTCCTTGCCAGGCCCACTCCACCCTCCCAAACCAGCCCACATCCTGGCCCAATCATGTCCACCTCCTCCTCCTCCTTCAGCTCCACCAGATCCGTCAACTCCTCCTCCATCTCCACCTCCTTCAGCTCCACCAGATCCGTCACCTCCTTCACCTCCTCCTCCTCCTTCAGCTCCACCAGATCCGTCACCTCCTCCTCCATCTCCACCTCCTTCAACTCCACCAGATCCGTCACCTCCTCCTACATCTCCCCACTGCACCTGCTGGAGTCTCTGTAGCACGTCATCGATCGTGGGATCACCATCATCATTATAGCCACTACCACCACCACCACCGCCACCACCACCATAGTCACTACCATAGCCGCCACCACCACCACCACCACCATAGTTACCGCCGCCACCTCCGCCGCCACCACCGTAGCCACCACCGCTATAGTTACCGCCGCCATCACCATCATAGGAGCACAAGGCCCCCTCCCCGGCAAGCCCACGCCACCCTCCCCAACCCGCCCACATCCTGGCCCAGGCATCTTCACTACCTCCTCCCCTTCCTCTCTGAGGGTCGCCACCTCCAGCCCCCCTCATCTCCTGCTCTGCCTCCTCCACCTCCTCCTGCATCTCGTCGTGCTCTGAGGGGCACCTGGCAGAGAGACAGAGAGACACACACTTCAAACATACAGCAGCTACAGCAGCAGCAGCAGCAGCCGTCGTCAGGGTCAGGATCAGACTGCAGGGGCAAGTGCTGTTAGCGAGTAGCAGCAGCAGCACTTGTGAAGGCTACCGGCACTGTGGCACACGAGGGGGTGGGTGGCCAGCACCACGCCCGGCCGCCTTTGTCTCCCCAGTGCTAGCGATGTTCACTACTACACACCGCACCAGGTACTCAGTTGAGGCTCAGTCGACCTAGGGGAGGCCCAGGACCGGTTTCCGATAATCGCCACTGACGGTGTTGGCCGTGAGCGGGAATCGAACCCGGGTCGCCAGGTTCGTAGTGCGACGCAGCGCTGACCACTACACCCATCGCTCCCCACACAACACAATCGCTAATCGATACATAGAATCGATCATTGATTGATAGAATCGCCCCCCTTTATTGAACGGTATAAGAATCGATTTATGTTTAAAACCAATCGAGCATTGATTACTAGTACAGTGAAACGTTGGATTGCGAGCATAATTCGGTCCTGAAATGTGCTCGTAATCCAAAGCAACTCGTACATCAAAGCGAACTTCCCCATGAGACAAAATGGAAACTCAAGACGACTCGTTTCACAACCCAAAAAATATTCATACAAAAAATTATTCATTACATTAAATTAATAATAGGTTTTTTCCCTTTTTTGGCAACAAAACTGACACCTTTTGCAAGGAATCATGCTTACATTGACCTTGCAAAAGGTGTCAGTTTTGTTGCCAGAAAAAAAAAAGGGGAAAAAAAACCTATTAGTATATTTTGGTACTGGCAAAGGAGGTCCCATGATGACATTACAAAATACTGTACCTTTTTAAAATTTGTATTTAAATGTAATAACAGGACCCTGCGGGGTGGGCTGGTAGGAATAATACTTAGTACTGGTACAGGGATATCGACCGGGTATAGAGGAGTTAAAGACAAAATTACTGTATTCTAGTGTAACATTAATTAAAAGTGTTTGTTTTGACAAGAAACGCTGTGAGATTTAAAGACTCGTAGTCTTTCATTTCCAAACGATCACATCTGAGATTAATTGACCACCACCTTCTGCACTAGGCCTCGCGAATCCTGCCGCACTAGGCCTCGCGAAGCCTGCTGCACTAGGCCTCGCGAAGCCTTCTCTGCAGTAGACTTAGCGAAGCCTTCTGCACTAGGCCTCGCGAAGCCTCTGCAGTAGGCCTCGCGAAGCCTCTGCAGTAGGCCTCGCAAAGCCTTCTCTGCACTAGGCCTCGCGAAGCCTCTGCACTAGGCCTCGCGAAGCCTCTGCACTAGGCCTCGCGAAGCCTCTGCACTAGGCCTCGCGAAGCCTTCTCTGCAGTAGGCCTCGCAAAGCCTGCCGCACTAGGCCTGGCGAAGCCTGCCGCACTAGGCCTTGCGCCGTGCTTTTCGTGCACAAATAAGGCGATCAAATGTATCTCGTCTCTGTGTTAATAAATGTATCTGTCTCTTTGTTTAAAAAAAACGTGCTGCATTTCAGTGAAGTAAATTTGAAGCGAAGTTTAAAGTTTCGCCGTGAGGCGCCGGAAGCGACGGCCATCTTGTTTAGTTCACATATCGCAGGGGGAGCGGGCGGCCATCTTGTCGGACAGACGGACGGACGGACGGACACATTAATCTATTGGTGGTCTGGTCCACTTCGTTCCTACCAGTATAAAGTAATCGAATGTATCCGTGACATGTAATCGTGGAGACGAGAGAGAGGAGGAGGAGGAGGGTGATTGTGTAGGACTACTTTCACTGCCACGAACGGAGCCACTGCCATCTCTGGGCTCACTGGGGTCTGTCTGTGCCACTTCAACAATGAAACTTCTCCTGTTGCAAGACCTCGCTGGTTGATCAATATATTTGTTTTAATTGCTTATCTTGCAAAACACTCGAGACCAAGTTAATCGCAATCCAGGGTTTCACTGCACGTAGGCCTCGGCAAGGTAAGGTAAAATTTCAAAGTAAAAAGCAACGAGCCTACCTTTACTCTACCTTTTACCTTACCACAATACAATCACTCTACCTTATCTTTTACCCTTTAGCAGGTAAGGTAACAGGTAAAAGGTCAACACCAACGAGCCTACCTTTACTCTACCTTTACCTTACCTTCTACCTTACCACAATACAATCACTCTACCCTACCTTTTACCCTTAGCCCATACAAATGACCCGATTACAGGGTAATTACTGGGGAACTACTACGACATGAACAAGGTCTATAACGGTAAATGCTTTAAGGTAGAACGCTTTATACATATAGAATATTCTCGATGATTGCAATTTTACACGCTTTCTTTGAACTCACTCTGTCTGTTGTTGTTGTATCTTCAAATCTTGTAACTCAATTTTAACCCACTTCCCAATGTGGTATCGACTGCAAACTTGGTATACTTATGTCATACTGATGACAACACGATATTCTATCATTGAAAATATAAAAAAAAACATATTTTGAAACATTATTTTTTACATGTTATGTTTCGGCTTGGGTCTAATTGTCCACGCTCAACTGACGTTGGCTGTAATTGGCCACGGTCCCTTACGTTGGGGAGTTCTGCCATTACGAGTAGTACATTTAATAAAAGCCTGTTTAAAAAAAAGTTTCTACAAATATTACTTATTATACGGAGGCCACAGACTGCGCCACGGAGCTTCTAGCGCTATAAAAGGAGCCGTGTTTACCGTGTAACACTTCACGCTAACTTTACCCTACCGGGTAACTCTTCCTAGCGACCTTTACCCTGCACACTTGACCTTTACCCCTTGGCATGTCGACATCTTTACCCTTTACCTTGACCCCTTGTACCCGGTAACAAGGGTAAATTACCTTACCTTATTCTTAGGTTTTTTCGGTAAAGTCACAGGTAGGTAAAAACATTAAAAAATAAAATAAAAAATCACGACGTTTCGGAGGCAACACAAGCTTCCGTCTTCAGGTGGTAACCGTCACAGCCACGACAGCTGTATCAAGTAAATGAGAGATTGCTAGGAGCTACCACTCCGTTTATATAACCATTATATAATGGTTATATAAACGGAGTGGTAGCTCCTACAATCTCTCATTTACTTGATACAGCTGTCGTGGCTGTGACGGTACCACCTGAAAACGGAAGCTTGTGTTGCCTCCGAAACGTCGTGATTTTTATTTTATTTTACTTTTTAATGTTTTTACCTACGTGACTTTATCGAAAAAACCTAAGAATATTAATCATTACAGTCACGAAAGCTTCAAATCTAGAATTACCTTACCTTGCCTAGGCCTACTGCACGTGCTGCTTGACAGCCCTGTACGTGCACCTACTCTACTCGGTGAAGTCACGTGGGTCAACATAAAGTAACAACAACTTCACAGAATAACACCACCGATTGTGGATACTCGCAGTGACGAAAACTACACATCTAGAGACACGTGCCACATCTATAGACACGTCTTCTTCTTCTAGAGATACGCGCACCTAGCCTGGCACCTACAGCTGATCTCTCCAGCAGCAGCAGCAGCCTGTACCTGCGTGTGGCGCTGAGAGAGACAAAGGCGGCCGGGCGGGAGTTGTATCTGTGGGTCACCCTCCGTGGATGTAGCAACAGCTGGAGCGGTAGCACGTGTTTTGCAACACGTGCTGTGCACCACGTGCTCTCAGCTACTCGCCTCCAGCTCTAAGCCACTCCCCCTCCAGCTCTAAGCCACTCCCCCCTCCAGCTCTAAGCCAATCACCACCGACCCACCCACTCGTTGAAGATTGCTGCTGCTACTGCTGCTACTTGTGCTGCAACTGCAGAAGCAGCAGCTGCAGCAGCAGCAGTAGCAGCAGTAGCAACAGCAGTAGCAGCAGCAGTAGCAGTAATAGCAGCAGCTGCAACAGCAGTAGAAGTAGCAGCAGTAGTAGCAGCAGCAGCGACAGCAGCAGTAGCAGCAGCTGCAGCAGTAGCAGCAGCAGTAGCAGCTGCAACAGCAGTAGTAACAGCAGCAGCAGCGACAGCAGCAGCAGCAGTAGTAGCAGCAGCGGTAGCAGCTGCAGCAGCTGCAACAGCTGCAGCTACTACTGCAGCAGCAGCTGCTGCAGTAGTAGCAGCAGCTGCAGCAGTAGCAGCAGCAGCAGCTGCAGTAGTAGCAGCAGTAGCAGCTGCAGCAGCTGCAACAGCAGCAGTAGCAGCTGCAGCAGCAGTAACAGCAGCAGCAGTAGCAGCTGCAGCAGCGGCTCTATCTCCTATATGTCAGCAGTCCTCCTGCTGCTGCTGCTGTCCCGCACCTGATGACGATGGCTCGCGTGGCGATGGAAACGTCGCGATCTACGGCTTTGTCTACCTGCGTGACTTGAACGAGAGAATCGCCGAGACCCAGTGGCGGCTCCTGCAAAATCTCTAAGGGGGGGCAAATGTCTGGATGATTGATAAGGATAAGGTCCACCCATGCAATGGATACATTAACAGCTTAAGCATGTAAAGGCAACTTCACTTCTTTAATATTAATGAAAAATAAAGTGACTCTTACAATACATCTTGTTTCTATACTCACTATTATTACAATCCACTCAGTTTCTTTTATTAAAGATTCCACTAGGTGGCGACAAATAATATTGTTGACTGAAACGTGCTTACGTATGATGACGTAAGCACGTATGATGACGTAAGCACGTTAGGGCGAGCCCTCCCGGAAGCCGTAGAGAATGCATTGCAGCGCCCGCCGTTCGAAAACAAACATCTTTGAATGTAAGTCTATGGGGCCACTCGGGGCGATTCTCAGCCGGAGGGAAATCGCTCAAAAAGAGGCGGTACTCCACAGAACGTGACATGACGCTGATTGGACTATATCCAGAGGCACAGTGACGGCTAGCGTGACTCTGTGGTTGAATGACATTGGTGGTGCGTCGCCCACTCGCCCTAATGAAGAAACCGCCCCTGGTTCCTATAATAACCCCCTGTGGTCTGCGCTCCTCCAACGGAGGAGGAGGATTTACCAGCGACTCGAACTCTCTCCCTCTGCTGAAGCCCTCTCTCGTCGTGACCAGCAGCACATCTCAACATTGGCGTCGCGCTCCTCGAGAACGCAGCGCTGCTGCCATCGTAGGCAAGCAGAGAGATCACCCTCGGGGCAGCGTCTCCGCACTGTTCCAGGCTGAGGTGTACGCATGTACGCTGGACTTCTTTCGCACCGTACGTAGCCAATCGTGCTAATCGAAGGTGCGGGGGAAGGACAGACGGAGCTCTGCAAACGAAACGAAACTATTTTTTTAAAATCTTACCAGGTGGGGTCCACTGAGCGACACCGTTATTTTGCAGAAGCGACCTGGCCACACTGACACCTCAATGAAGCGGCTCGTCGTGTGGACATCTATAGCGGCCAGATACTCTAAACGCACGATGTTGATTCTAAACCTGGAGGGAAAAACCCGGCGACCCGGAGAAAAATCCACACGATCACGGAGAGAAAAATACCGCAAAACTCCACATACACAGCAGCAGGCGCCAGGGTCGGGATCGAGTCCACGACCTCCTGTACACCAGGCGAGGAAGTTAACATCTCCTAGCCACCGTGATGATGATGATGAGAGAGAGAGACACGCAAACTCTAAACATAGAGCAGCAGGCGCCATGCACGGGATCAAACAGACGACCTTCCTGTAGACCGCAGCTAGTCAACATTCTCCTCGCCAGCGTGGCATGGGGAGGGCATCGCGAGGGACTTCTCCGCCACCCCTGAGCCGTGACTCCGCGCCGTGACCACGAGCCGTGACCACGAGCCGTGACCCCGCGCTGTGACCCTATTGACCCCGGGCCGCCGCTCATGGCCCACGGTCAATGCCCCGCTGCGCAGAGAGAGAGAGAGAGAGGAGGAGGGGGAGGAGGGGGTAACGGTGCCAAGTTTCTGTTAAACTTTAAACAAACGGTAAAAGATGTAACACGTTGGTGGGCTTTAGGCCACCAATGTTATGATTTCGTAATTTATTTTTAGTCGTGTGACCGCTTTTGCCAGCCTTCGGGAAGGTGCCAGATATTTCTGGTGGTAGCGCTCGACACGAGCAGCCGTGTGGGTCGCTCTCGTATAACAAGAACAACAACAACACTGCTGGCGGTGCTGCTGAAGCAGTGAGACATCGGCAGCTTTATTAATCGACTGTGTCGGGTGGAGGAGAGTTCGCGACACACATTTTACTTACACAGCGATTCGCCCCCCCCCCAAAAAATAAACATGAAACGGTCAACGCTCCCTGCACGTGGGAACGTTGCGACGCACGTGTTGCTTCGCAGCGTTTTAAGGAATCTAGAAGCGGGGGGGGGCCCAGCGCCTTCAGCTGGGGTGGGGGGCTTAGCCCCCTCCAGCCCCAACCAGCCCCCCTCCAGCCCGTACAGCCCCCTCCAGCCTCTCCCCTCCCCGCGCCACGCTACGGGGCTGTGGGGCTAGAGAGAGGGGGGCATGGGAGTGGTGAATGGCATGGAGTGAGGGATCATCGGTGTAAGGCACTGCCACTAGAGCTCAAGGTACGACTATGTATAACAACCCTACACTGTTATTTGTACCAATTGATAGTCATATAAATAAATAAAATAATATTTTACATTCGAAAGGCGCATTTCAACCGTAGATCCCCATGCGCCCGTCTCTACGACATTCCAGCAACGTAGAGATGAACGCGACGCGCTGATAAATCATTGCCGAGAGAGTTGCGGCCGAACGGGAGCTCGAGGCACGGTGCGGTTTGGGCACCCAAAGCTACAGCCACCACCACCGCCACCACCACCGCCACCGCCACCACCACCGCCACCGCCGCCACCACCGCCTCCACCGCCACCGCCACCGCCACCACCACCGCCACCGCCGCCACCGCCACCACCACCGCCGCCACCACCGCCACCACCGCCACCACTACCACCGCCACCACCGCCACCACCGCCCACCGCCACCACCACCACCACCGCCACCGCCACCACCGCCACCACCGCCACCGCCACCACCACCACCGCCACCACCGCCGCCACCGCGCCACCGCCACCGCCGCCACCACCACCACCGCCGCCACCGCCACCGCCACCACCACCACCACCGCCACCGCCGCCACCGCCACCGCCACCCTCCGCCACCACCGCCACCACCGCCACCACCACCGCCGCCTCCCGCCACCACCGCCACCACCGCCACCACCACCACCACCGCCACCGCCGCCACCGCCACCTCCGCCACCCCGCCACCACCGCCACCACCACCGCCGCCACCACCGCCGCCACCCGCCACCACCGCCACCACCGCCACCACCCGCCGCCACCACCGCCGCCACCCGCCACCACACCGCCACCGCCGCCACGCCACCGCCGCCACCGCCGCCACCCGCCACCACCGCCACCCCCACACACCGCCACCACCCCGCCCACCCCACCACCCCCCGCCACCACACCCCCCACCCCACCACCCCGCCACCACCACCACCGCCGCCACCGCCACCGCCGCACCACCGCCACCACCGCCGCCACCGCCGCCACCGCCACCACCTCCGCCACCGCCACCGCCACACCCACCACCAACACCACCGCCACCACCGCCGCCACCACCAACCACCACCGCCACCACCGCCACCACCACGGGCGCGTGGAAAACAAGTGTCCGCATTGTCAGAGGCCACTTAAGCGGCGGCGGCGTCGACGGATCGCCTCCTGGGCGGATCGCGTTTCTGGACAGCGGCTTCCGATACCGCGCTCCCCGATTACCCGTGATCACATTGTAGGCGTCACCCGAGGTTGCGTGATGCATGCGCAGGCGGAGATGACACGACTGGAAAAACGGGTCCTCCTCACGCGTGTACAACTCAAATTAGGTGAGACCGACTGAGCAATGCAGCTCGTTTCTCAAAGGCGAGGTGGCGATCACAAATGATAGCTCAACGACATGGGCTTATCGTCGCGTGGATATTTATAGCAGACAAATACACTCCAAATATACAGCAGCAGCAGGCATTAGTGTCGGGATCGAAGCCACGACCCCCTGCATACCAGGCGAGGTAGTTAACATCTCCTAGCCACCGTGGTGATGATGAGAGAGAGACACGCAAACTCCTAATATACAGCAGGCGTCAGTGTCGGGATCGAACCCACGACCTCCTTCATACCAGGCGAGGTAGTCAACATCTCGCCACGTACGAGAATGCGGACTTCCGCAAAGACCATCATCACCCGTCATCACCATCATCACCGTCAGCACCATCATCATCACCATCATCACCGTCATCACCGTCATCACCATCATCACCGTCAGCACCATCATCATCACCATCATCACCATCATCACCGTCATCACCATCATCACCGTCAGCACCATCATCACCATCATCACCGTCATCACCATCATCGCCGTCATCACCGTCATCACCATCATGAACCGTTGTCTAATCCACTGCTGAATGAAGCTGACTCCATCGCTTCCTCTCCCCGGCGACGAACTTCCACGGGGACGCGTCGTGTCTCGACCATGGCCCCTTCCGGCGAAGCTGTCCTCTCACTCCGAGCCCGCTCAGCCCTCCCGGTGTTTGAACGATGTTCAGTTTAAAGCCCCCGCGCGCACCTCTCGAATCCGCGTGCTCCGAGTGCCGTCTCTCGGCGCCACTTCCGAGAAGGCATCTCTCTCTCTCTCTCTCCGTGATTCTTTGCCCACTTTTA
>NC_083802.1:100149-102649 GCF_015708825.2 Lethenteron reissneri
CACGTGAGAGACACACGTGATGAGGACAACGTGGTGAGAGACACTGGTGAGACACGTGTGAGACAACGTGATGAGACACGTGGTGAGAGACACGTGGTGGAACACGTGATGAGACACACGGTGAGACACACGTGATGAGACACGTGGTGAGAGACACGCGTGGTAAGACACACGTGACGGCACGTGGGACACGTGATGAGACACACGTGATGAGAGACACGTGGTGAGACACACGTGGTGAGAACACGTGGTGAGAGACACGCGTGGTAAGACACACGTGACGGCACGTGGGACACGTGATGAGACACGTGATGAGAGACGCGTGGTGAGACACACGTGATGAGACACACGTGGTGAGAGACACACGTGGTGAGACAACGTGGTGAGAGACACGCGTGGTAAGACACACGTGACGGCACGTGGGACACGTGATGAGACACACGTGATGAGAGACGCGTGGTGAGACACACGTGATGAGACACACGTGGTGAGAGACACACGTGATGAGACACACGTGGTGAGAGACGCGTGGTGAGACACACGTGATGAGACACACGTGGTGAGACACACGTGGTGAGACACACGTGGTGAGAGACACGCGTGATGAGACACACGTGGTGAGGACGCGTGGTGAGACACACGTGATGAGACACACGTGGTGAGAGACGCGTGGTGAGACACACGTGGTGAGACACACGTGATGAGACACACGTGGTGAGACACACGTGGTGAGACACACGTGGTGAGAGACACGCGTGATGAGACACACGTGGTGAGAGACGCGTGGTGAGACACACGTGATGAGACACACGTGGTGAGAGACACGCGTGATGAGACACACGTGGTGAGAGACACGCGTGATGAGACACACGTGGTGAGAGACACGCGTGATGAGACACACGTGGTGAGAGACGCGTGGTGAGACACACGTGATGAGACACACGTGGTGAGAGACACGCGTGATGAGACACACGTGGTGAGACACACGTGGTGAGACACACGTGGTGAGAGACACACGTGATGAGACACACGTGATGAGACACACGTGGTGAGAGACGCGTGGTGAGACACACGTGATGAGACACACGTGATGAGACACACGTGGTGAGAGACACGCGTGGTAAGACACACGTGACGGCACGTGGGACACGTGATGAGACACACGTGATGAGACACGTGGTGAGAGACGCGTGGTGAGACACACGTGATGAGACACACGTGGTGAGACACACGTGGTGAGACACACGTGATGAGAGACACACGTGATGAGACACACGTGGTGAGAGACGCGTGGTGAGACACACGTGATGAGACACACGTGATGAGACACACGTGGTGAGACACACGTGGTGAGAGACACACGTGATGAGACACACGTGGTGAGAGACACACGTGATGAGACACACGTGGTGAGAGACACACGTGATGAGACACACGTGGTGAGAGACGCGTGGTGAGACACACGTGATGAGACACACGTGATGAGACACACGTGGTGAGAGACACGCGTGGTAAGACACACGTGACGGCACGTGGGACACGTGATGAGACACACGTGATGAGACACGTGGTGAGAGACGCGTGGTGAGACACACGTGATGAGACACACGTGGTGAGACACACGTGGTGAGACACACGTGGTGAGAGACACGCGTGATGAGACACACGTGGTGAGAGACGCGTGGTGAGACACACGTGATGAGACACACGTGATGAGACACGTGGTGAGAGACGCGTGGTGAGACACACGTGATGAGACACACGTGGTGAGACACACGTGGTGAGAGACGCGTGGTGAGACACACGTGATGAGACACACGTGATGAGACACGTGGTGAGAGACACGTGGTGAGACACACGTGGTGAGACACACGTGGTGAGACACACGTGGTGAGAGACGCGTGGTGAGACACACGTGATGAGACACACGTGATGAGACACGTGGTGAGAGACGCGTGGTGAGACACACGTGATGAGACACACGTGGTGAGACACACGTGGTGAGACACACGTGGTGAGAGACACACGTGATGAGACACACGTGGTGAGAGACGCGTGGTGAGACACACGTGATGAGACACACGTGGTGAGAGACACGCGTGGTGAGACACACGTGATGAGACACACGTGGTGAGAGACACACGTGATGAGACACACGTGGTGAGAGACGCGTGGTGAGACACACGTGATGAGACACACGTGATGAGACACACGTGGTGAGACACACGTGATGAGACACACGTGGTGAGAGACACACGTGATGAGACACACGTGGTGAGAGACACGCGTGGTGAGACACACGTGATGAGACACACGTGGTGAGAGACACACGTGATGAGACACACGTGGTGAGAGACGCGTGGTGAGACACACGTGATGAGACACACGTGATGAGACACACGTGGTGAGAGACACACGTGATGAGACACACGTGGTGAGAGACACGCGTGGTAAGACACACGTGACGGCACGTGGGACACGTGATGAGACACACGTGATG
>NC_083802.1:107649-211802 GCF_015708825.2 Lethenteron reissneri
ACAGCGCGGCTTTGGCACTCCAACCGCGACACGACCACTGCTGGCTGATCAACACCATCTCCGCTGCTGGCTGATCAACACCATCTCCACTGCTGGCTGATCAACACCATCTCCGCTGCTGGCTGATCAACACCATCTCCACTGCTGGCTGATCAACACCATCTCCACTGCTGGCTGATCAACACCATCTCCACTGCTGGCTGATCAACACCATCTCCGCTGCTGGCTGATCAACACCATCTCCGCTGCAGGCACATACCTTCTCCACTGCTAGCCTGCCCTGCCGCCCGTCGCTCCATTCTCTGCGCTGCCCTCGTCCCCGTCGTCGTCGTCATCTTCATCGCCAACCGAGGTCCGCACAGATGGGTCGCGCCGGCCTGCTGAGACACGATCAGATGGGTCGCGCCGGCCTGCTGAGACACGATCAGATGGGTCGTGGTGACGTTGTTTTTATGTAATAATGTTGTCGTAGTGTGACATGCGTTGTCTGTGAGACTGGTTGAGAGACACCATTGACAGCCCTCTTCTATGGCCAAGTCTCTCCAGCAGTGTCACGAGACCAGTTTCATAGCAATAACAACAATGTAGTATTACTCACGTAGGCAGTATTTATAATACTGGTAGGGGCCTCCTGGTTACACCAGCCCACAGGGGATTACTGTGTACGTCCGTCCGTCGTGCAGGGAGGGGCTGGGTGAGGAGGGTGGGGCTGGGTGGGGAGGGGAGGGTGGGGAGGGGCTGGGTGGGGAGGGTGGGGCTGGGTGGGGAGGGTGGGGAGGGGATGGTGGGGAGGGGCTGGGTGGGGAGGGGAGGGTGGGGAGGGGCTGGATGGGGAGGGGCTGGGTGGGGATGGTGGGGCTGGGTGGGGCTGGGAGGGGTGGGGCTAGGTGGGGAGGGACTGGTCACCCCGTGGTGCCCTTATTAAACTCAACGTTTAACCTACTCACGCCGGCTTGTGCCCGCCCTCACAGTCGGCCATATTTGCGGAATACACCACGCCGCCGTTGACCCTGGCCATTGACCGAGCAACCCAACGTTCCTACCAGCTCCCTCCGCAGGAATGTGTTAATAAGGTAATTATAGTGTGACATGCATTGTCTGCGAAACTGATTGGCCTACACCAGAGACAACACAGCAGCAGCAGCAGCAGCCTTCTTTTGGGCTTCGTCTAAACCAGCATTGTCAGACCAGAGAACGACGCCACGTGACGAGCAGTACCAAGACAATGCCACGCGGCGGAACGTCGACAGCTCGCGTCGAGCAGCGATAATCATGGGGGCCGACATACAACACATTGTCCTGCGGAGGGAGCTGGTAGGAACGTTGGGTTGCTCGGTCAATGGCCAGGGTCAACGGCGGCGTGGTGTATTCCGCAAATATGGCCGACTGTGAGGGCGGGCACAAGCCGGTGTGAGTAGGTTAAACGTTGAGTTTTATAAGGGCACCACGGGGTGACCAGTCCCTCCCCACCCTCCCCACCCAGCCCCTCCCCACCTTCCCCTCCCCACCCAGCCCTCCCTCCCCACCCAGCCCCTCCCCACCCTCCCCCTCCCCACCCAGCCCCACCCCTCCTACCTGCCACCCAGCCCCACCCTCCCCACCCACCCAGCCCCTCCCCACCCTCCCCTCCCCACCCTCCCCTCCCCACCCAGCCCCACCACTCCCATTTTTGGATGCACGACGGACGGACACGATAATCCCCTGTGGGCTGGTGTAACCAGGAGGTTCCTACCAGTAACATTATTCCTGATTCTGAACTGGCGATCGGGAAAGGGTGCTCTATCGAGTCCGGCTCATCATCATCATCATCTCCGCGCTGGATGGAATGAGTGCCAATGAGCGCTTCCGAATGTGGGGAGGCGACAGAGGCAGTGCTCCAGATAGTCGAGATATTCACCCTCCAACCACTCACCTCTCTCCCGTCATGGGAACGTGGAATTTCCGCCACCTTCATAGACTCGCACAGAGACCCGTAGACTCACACAGAGACCCAGAGACTCACGCAGAGACCCATAGACTCACACAGAGACCCAGAGACTCACGCAGAGACCCATAGACTCACACAGAGACCCATAGACTCACAGAGACCCATAGACTCACACAGAGACCCATAGACTCACAGAGACCCATAGACTCACACAGAGACCTATAGACTCACACAGAGACCCATAGACTCACAGAGACCCATAGACTCACACAGAGACCCATAGACTCACAGAGACCCATAGACTCACACAGAGACCCATAGACTCACACAGAGACCCATAGACTCACAGAGACCCATAGACTCACACAGAGACCCATAGACTCACACAGAGACCCATAGACACACAGAGACCCATAGACTCACAGAGACCCATAGACTCACACAGAGACCCATAGACTCACACAGAGACCCATAGACTCACACAGAGACCCATAGACTCACACAGAGACCCATAGACACACAGAGACCCATAGACTCACAGAGACCCATAGACTCACACAGAGACCCATAGACTCACACAGAGACCCATAGACTCACACAGAGACCCATAGACTCACAGAGACCCATAGACTCGCACAGAGACCCATAGACTCATACAGAGACCCAGACTCACACAGAGACCCACAGACTCACACAGAGACCCATAGACTCACACAGAGACCCATAGACTCACACAGAGACCCTTAGACTCACACAGAGACCCATAGTTTCTCGTCCTTCCCTCCCGCACCTCCGATTTAGCGCGGTTGGACACATACGGCGCGAAAGAAGTTCAACGTACGTACATACAAAGCGGTACTAATTTTGTTCTACTTTATCGACCCCCCCATAACAGAAGCACGATTGGCTGAATGTTACCGGTGAGATGTTGCTAGTCGAACTCACCCCATGTGCTGCTGCTGCTGCGGCTGCTGCTGCTGCGGCTGCTGCTGCTGTTGCTGCTGCTGCGGCTGCTGCTGCTGCTGCTGCGGCTGCTGCTGCTGCTGCTGCGGCTGCTGCTGCGGCTGCTGCTGCTGCTGCGGCTGCTGCTGCTGCTGCTGCGGCTGCTGCTGCTGCTGCTGCGGCTGTTGCTGCTGCTGCGGCTGCTGCTGCGGCTGCTGCTGCTGCTGCGGCTGCTGCTGCGGCTGCTGCTGCTGCTGTTGCTGCTGCTGCGGCTGCTGCTGCTGCTGCGGCTGCTGCTGCTGCTGCGGCTGCTGCTGTTGCTGCTGCTGCGGCTGCTGCTGCTGCTGCTGCTGTTGCTGCTGCTGCGGCTGCTGCTGCTGCGGCTGCTGCTGCTTGCTGCTGCGGCT
The DNA here is from genome assembly GCF_015708825.2 of Lethenteron reissneri. Classification (NCBI taxonomy): domain Eukaryota; kingdom Metazoa; phylum Chordata; class Hyperoartia; order Petromyzontiformes; family Petromyzontidae; genus Lethenteron; species Lethenteron reissneri. The sequence goes on from NC_083802.1 coordinate 110,926, forward strand.
GCTGCTGCGGCTGCTGCTGCTGCTGCGGCTGCTGCTGCTGCTGTTGCTGCTGCTGCGGCTGCTGCTGCTGCTGTTGCTGCTGCTGCTGCTGCTGCGGCTGCTGCTGCGGCTGCTGCTGCTGCTGCGGCTGCTGCTGCGGCTGCTGCTGCTGCTGTTGCTGCTGCTGCGGCTGCTGCTGCTGCGGCTGCTGCTGCGGCTGCTGCTGCTGCTGTTGCTGCTGCTGCGGCTGCTGCTGCTGCTGTTGCTGCTGCTGCGGCTGCTGCTGCTGCTGCGGCTGCTGCTGCTGCTGCTGCTGCTGCTGCTGCGGCTGCTGCTGCGGCTGCTGCTGCTGCGGCTGCTGCTGCTGCTGCTGCGGCCCAGGGGCTGTGGGGTCGTGGGACTCGAGGAGCTCACGAGTCGTGGAGGAGGCGCCTCGTTGAGGCCAACGTCGCCACGGCCAGCCACAAGTCACCGCTGTCAGTCAGTCAGCCAGTCAGCCAGCCAGTCAGTCAGCCAGTCAGTCAGCCAGTCAGTCAGTCAGTCAGAACCACAGTCAGTCAGTCAGCAAGTCAGTCAGTCAGCCAGTCAGTCAGCCAGCCAGTCAGTCAGTCAGTCAGCCAGTCAGTCAGTCAGCCAGTCAGTCAGACAGTCAGTCAGCAAGTCAGTCAGTCAGTCAGACAGTCAGTCAGTCAGCAAGTCAGTCAGTCAGCCAGTCAGCCAGTCAGTCAGCCAGTCAGTCAGACAGCCAGTCAGACAGCCAGTCAGTCAGTCAGCCAGTCAGTCAGACAGTCAGTCAGTCAGCAAGTCAGTCAGTCAGTCAGCCAGAACCACAGTCAGTCAGCAAGTCAGTCAGTCAGCAAGTCAGTCAGTCAGTCAGCCAGTCAGTCAGCCAGCCAGTCAGTCAGACAGCCAGTCAGACAGCCAGTCAGTCAGCCAGCCAGTCAGTCAGCAAGTCAGTCAGTCAGCAAGTCAGTCAGTCAGTCAGCCAGTCAGTCAGCCAGCCAGTCAGTCAGCCAGTCAGTCAGTCAGTCAGCCAGCCAGTCAGTCAGCAAGTCAGTCAGTCAGTCAGAACCACAGTCAGTCAGTCAGCCAGTCAGTCAGCCAGCCAGTCAGTCAGCAAGTCAGTCAGTCAGCAAGTCAGTCAGTCAGCAAGTCAGTCAGTTGGCAAGCTAGCTTCGTCAGGCCGTCAGTCAGACACACAAGTCGGCCAGACACACAAGTCAGCCAAGTGACACTTTAGAGCAAGGCTGTCCAGCCAGATGTCCGGTTGACAAAGACAGAACGTCAGCCGGCCGGCCAGCCAGCGAGTCAGTCAGTGAGTCAGTCAGTGAGTCAGTCAGCGAGTCAGTCAGCGAGTCAGTCAGTCGCAGGCAAGTCGAGCCGAGTCACCCGATCGATCATTCGTAGAATGACGGTTGCCTTTTGTAAGACACGGCTGGGGGGACAGGCAGATGGACAGACACGCGGTGAATGAAACTACCGATGGCCGAGGCCGTTGTCTTAAAGACGCACCATGCAGACACACCATACAGACACACCACGCAGACACTCCACACAGACACTCCACACAGACACTCCACACAGACACACCACACAGACACACCACACAGACACTCCACACAGACACACCACACAGACACACCACGCAGCAGACACACCACGCAGACACACCACACAGACACACCACACAGACACACCACACAGACACACCATACAGACACACCACACAGACACTCCACACAGACACACCACACAGACACACCATACAGACACACCACGCAGACACTCCACACAGACACTCCACACAGACACTCCACACAGACACACCACACAGACACACCACACAGACACTCCACACAGACACACCACACAGACACACCACGCAGCAGACACACCACGCAGACACACCACACAGACACACCACACAGACACACCACACAGACACACCACGCAGCAGACACACCACACAGACACACCACACAGACACACCACACAGACACACCACGCAGCAGACACACCACGCAGACACACCACACAGACACACCACACAGACACACCACGCAGCAGACACACCACACAGACACACCACTTAGACACACCACACAGACACCCGGGCCCACCATGTCCCAGTAAGGCCCCGTGATGGGTTCGTGCCGATGGCTCAAAATAGCCTCCAACGCGTCCTCTACTCGAGTTCCCCCACAGCCCTCCTCCCCCACAGCCCCGCCCCCCAACTACCACCAGCTCCTCTCCCAGCCCCTCCCCCCCGAGTTCCCCCACAGCCCTCCTCCCCCACAGCCCTCCTCTCCCACAGCCCCGCCCCCCCACTACCCCCCCCACTACCCCCCCACAGCCCCGCCCCCCCACTACCCCGCCCCGCCCCTCCCCCCACTACCACCAGCTACTCTCCCAGCCCCTCCCCCCGAGTCTCTCCTCTCTCACGACCTCCTGTAGACCAGGCGAGGTAGTCAACATCTCCTAGCCATCGTGATGATGATGATGAAAGAGAGACACGTAAACTCCAAATGTACAGCAGCAGGCATCGTCAGGGTCGGGATCGAACCCACGACCTCATGAATACCAGGCGAGGTAGTCAACATCTCCTAGCCACCGTGATGATGATGAGAGAGAGAGAGACACAAACTCCAAATATACAGCAGCAGGCATTGTCAGGGTCGGGATCGAACCCACGACCTCCTGTAGACCAGGCGAGGTAGTTAACATCTCTTAGCCACCGCGATGATGAGGAGAGAGAGAGACACACAAACTCCAAGTGTACAGCAGCAAACATCGTCAGGGTCGGGATCGAACCCACGACCTCATGTATACCAGGCGAGGTAGTTAACATCTTTGACATTGAACAAGTCAAGCATCTTGAGAGGAGTGCTATATGCATGTAAAACACACACACACAAAACGAACGGTAACCTTTTACAAAGACATGTCGAGTCGTCTTACAAATCATCAACAATGTTTGTTATATTTATCGTCATCTCTGTTTGCGTTCCTCCCAAGTACAAACAATGATACAATAATCCTTGCAAAATATATCAACAAACCAATACGTTAAAACACACCGCCGCCACCAGCACGCTCCGTCTCTCAGAGATATCAACAGACATGTCACTCCTCTTCCCCCATTCAATTCACACACATTCTTAGGTTTTTTTTAAATCCTTTATATTAAGTTCGCTTGCTTGCTTAGGACCGTGCAAATCTTTCGGTCGTTTTTTAACCCACTTCCCGTGATCCAATCGAGCTGACATTTTCCACACAGACTCGTTGTGCGAGACAATTAATGTTCGTGAAAATTTTTTCGAAAATCTTACACTTTTTAGGACAAAAATATTATATTTAATTACCAATTGCTTAATGGTGCAATGCAATCATCTGACCCATAGGTGGCAGCCATCTCAAGCCAGAGGACGAGAGGACTCTAGCCGCCACGCATATAAAGGATTTATAGTGAAAAACTTTGTTTTTACGGGTTATACTTATTTTTACTTGATACAGCAAGCGTGCTGTGACGGTTCCACCTGAAGACGGAAGCTTGTGTTGCCTCCGAAACGTCGTGATTTTTTTTACTTTTATTAATTTTAATTTTTTACCTACGTGACTTTACCGAAAAAAACCTAAGAATGTGAATACTTGCAGTCACGAAAGCTTCAAATCTAGAATTCACACGCAATTAACTCGCCCTCCACCCCCCACGCTGCACGCGCCCGATGATTGTTGAACGCGTGCCACGTGACGCGCTCAGCCAATTAGCGCCGCTGCTGTCCGCGTCACGTGGAGCGCGTGCACACGCACAAAGCTCCCCCGTGTAGCCTCTAACAGGCTGATGGGACAAGCGCTGTTAGCGAGTAGCAGCAGCGCCTATGAAGGAGACAAATACAAAGGTCCCCCGTGTAGCCTCCAACAGACTGTCGGGGCAAGTGCTGTTAGCGAGTAGCAGCAGCGCCTGTGAAGGAGACAAAGACAAAGATCCCCCGTGTAGCCTCTCACAGACTGTCGGGGCAAGTGCTGTTAGCGAGCAGCAGCACCTACGAAGGCCGTCACTGCGGCACACGAGGTGGGTGTGGTGGGTTGGATCAGCAACCACGGACGCCCGGCCGCCTTTGTCTCCCCGGTGGCGACGATGTTGACACGTCGTGATCGACCGGCGGGTTTCCCAGACGTCAAACTTCAATCGGCCCCATTGACGCGGACAAAGTGGCCGGGCGCGTCAGCGCTGGACGTGTGTAACAATCATCAGGCGCGTGCAGCGTGGGGACGAGTTAACACATTTGCATTTCAATTCGGGGGGGGGGGAGGGGGTGGAAAATAAATTAGAGAACGCGGAAAGACGGAGCGTGGTGGTGGTGGTGGTGCTCGCCGAGTCGGTCCTGGCCCTCTTCTAGGTCGACTCGGCCTCAAATGAGGTACCTGATGCGGTGTGTAAACATCGCCGCTGGGCGAGACAAAGGCGGCCGGGCGTGGTGGTACTGTACGTTGAACTTCTTTCGCACCGTACGTAGCCAACTGGGCTAATCGGGAGATGCGGACGATGTTGGGTCGAGAGTGGGGAAGGAATGGCAGCCGGGGGGGGGGGGGGGGAAGGGCCGACGAGCGGATACAACCAACTGGTCCCCACCAGAGGAATGTGGAATTTCTTCCGGTGGCTCGGTGTCACACGCACAATCCACACACACACACAGAATCCACACACACAGAATCCACACACACACACAGAATCCACACACACACACAGAATCCACACACACACAGAATCCACACACACACAGATTTCCACACACACACACAGAATCCACACACACAAAATCCACACACACACACAGAATCCACACACACACACAGAATCCACACACACACACAGAATCCACACACACACAGAATCCACACACACACAAAATCCACACACACACAGGATCCACACACACACAGAATCCACACACACGCACACAGAATCCACACACACACGCACACAGAATCCACACACACACGCACACAGAATCCACACACACACAGAATCCACACACACACACAGAATCCACACACACACGCACACAGAATCCACACACACACACAGAATCCACACACACACACAGAATCCACACACACACAGAATCCACACACACACAAAATCCACACACACACAGGATCCACACACACACAGAATCCACACACACGCACACAGAATCCACACACACACGCACACAGAATCCACACACACACGCACACAGAATCCACACACACACAGAATCCACACACACACACAGAATCCACACACACACGCACACAGAATCCACACACACACAGAATCCACACACACGCACAGAATCCACACACACAGAACCACACACACACAGAATCCACACACACACACATAATCCACACACACACAGAATCCACACACACGCACACAGAATCCACACACACACGCACACAGAATCCACACACACACGCACACAGAATCCACACACGCACACAGAATCCACACACACAGAATCCACACACACACACACACAGAATCCACACACACACACAGAATCCACACACACAGAATCCGCACACACACACAGAATCCACACGCACACAGAATCCACACACACACAGAATCCACACACACACAGAATCCACACACACACACAGAATCCACACACACACACAGAATCCACACACACACACAGAATCCACACACACACACAGAATCCACACACACGCACACACAGAATCCACACACACACAGAATCCACACACACAGAATCCACACACACACACGCACACAGAATCCACACACACACGCACACAGAATCCACACACACAGAATCCACACACACACACGCACACAGAATCCACACACACACGCACACAGAATCCACACACACACACAGAATCCACACACACACAGAATCCACACACACGCACAGAATCCACACACACACAGAATCCACACACACACACAGAATCCACACACACACATAATCCACACACACACATGGGTCTCTGTGCGAGTCTTTGGGTCTCTGTGTGAGTCTTTGGGTCTCTGTGCGAGTCTTTGGGTCTCTGTGTGAGTCTTTGGGTCTCTGTGCGAGTCTATGGGTCTCTGTGTGAGTCTATGGGTCTCTGTGCGAGTCTATGGGTCTCTGTGCGAGTCTATGGGTATCTGTGTGAGTATGGTCTCTGTGTGAGTCTATGGGTCTCTGTGTGAGTCTATGGGTCTCTGTGCGAGTCTATGGGTCTCTGTGCGAGTCTATGGGTCTCTGTGCGAGTCTATGGGTCTCCGTGTGAGTCTATGGATCTCTGTGTGAATCTATGGGTCTCTGCATGAATCTATGGGTCTCTGTGTGAGTCTGTGGGTCTCTATGCGAGTCTATGGGTCTCTGTGCGAGTCTATGGGTCTCTGTGTGAGTATATGGGTCTCTGTGTGAGTCTATGGGTCTCTGTGTGAGTCTATGGGTCTCTGTGTGTCTACGGGTCTCTGTGTGAGTCTATGTGTCTCTGTGTGAGTCTATGGGTCTCTGTGTGAGTCTATGGGTCTCCGTGTGAGTCTATGGATCTCTGTGTGAATCTATGGGTCTCTGGGTGAATCTATGGGTCTCTGTGTGAGTCTGTGGGTCTCTATGCGAGTCTATGGGTCTCTGTGCGAGTCTATGGGTCTCTGTGTGAGTCTATGGGTCTCTGTGTGAGTCTATGGATCTATGTGTGAGTCTATGGGTCTCTGTGTGAGTCTATGGATCTCTGTTTGAGTCTATGGGTCTCTGTGTGAGTCTATGGGTCTCTGTGTGTCTACGGGTCTCTGTGTGAGTCTATGGGTCTCTGTGTGAGTCTATGGGTCTCTGTGTGAGTCTATGGGTCTCTGTGCGAGTCTATGGGTCTCTGTGTATGTCTGGATGTTGAACTTTTTTCGCACCGTACGTAGCCAACCGTGCTAATCAGAGGTGCGGCGGGGGGGGGACAATAAACCTGTGTAACGATGAGTCGACCTGGACACAGAAGCGTCACCTTGCATCATCAATACCAACACACTCGACATTCGCTACCAAGTGCCGGTGAGGTCACCACGGCGCCTGTGCCAGGCCAGGTGCACTTTGAGGCCATCACGTGAAGTGTCAAAGGCTCGCCGCTGACAGGTCTCGGGACAGACTCGGCAGGTGCCATGGGTTGGCTGACTGAGATGACCGGTAGATGCACCACCAGCTGTACCCTCCTACTGTGCCAGGCTAGGTGCAGGAGGTCACGGGACAGACCCTGCAGGTGCCATGGGTTGGCTGACTGAGATGACCAGTAGATGCACCACCAGCTGTACCCTCCTACTGTGCCAGGCTAGGTGCAGGTCACAGGACAGACCCGGCAGGTGCCATGGGTTGGCTGACTGAGATAACCGGTAGATGCACCACCAGCTGTACCCTCCTACTGTGCCAGGCTAGGTGCAGGTCACAGGACGGACCCGGCAGGTGCCATGGGTTGGCTGACTGAGATGACCGGTAGATGCACCACCAGCTGTACCCTCCTACTTTGCCAGGCTAGGTGCAGGAGGTCACGGGACAGACCCTGCAGGTGCCATGGATTGGCTGACTGAGATGACCGGTAGATGCACCACCAGCTGTACCCTACTGTGCCAGGCTAGGTGCAGGAGGTCACGGGACAGACCCGCCAGGTGCCATGGGTTGGCTGACCGAGATGACCGGTAGATGAACCACCAGCTGTACCCTCCTACTGTGCCAGGCTAGGTGCAGGAGGTCACAGGACAGACCCGGCAGGTGCCATGGGTTGGCTGACCGAGATGACCGGTAGATGCACCACCAGCTGTACCCTCCTACTGTGCCAGGCTAGGTGTAGGAGGTCACGGGACAGACCCGGCAGGTGCCATGGGTTGGCTGACTGAGATGACCGGTAGATGCACCACCAGCTGTACCCCCTTGCACACACACAATCACATTCATGTGTTTTGCTCTGTCTTCCACGTTCAACGAAAAAAATATTCCCTGCGCGCCAAGTCAATTCTCACATTCACCGCCTACCCAGCCCCTCTTAAGGGGGGAGCGCCGTGGTGGCTAGGAGATGTTAACTACCTCGCCTGGCATGCAGGAGGTCGAGAGTTCGATCGCGGACGGATGGGGTGGTCGGTGGGTGGTCGGTGGGTGGGCGGATGGCACAGCATTCAGCACTACGAACCCGGCGTAGACCAGAGTTCGAATCCCGCTCACGGCCAAAACCGGTGGCGATAATCCGAACAGGTCTTGGGCCTCCTGCCCTAGGTCAACTCGGCCTCAAATGAGTACCTGGTGCGGTGCGTAGTAAACATCACCACTGGGGAGACAAAGGTGGCCGGGCGTGCGTGGTGCTGGCCACCCACCCCCCATGTGCCCTGCCGGCCTTCATAGGCGCTGCTACTCGCTAACAGCACTTGCCCCAACAGTCTGTTAGAGGCTACACGGGGGAACTTTGTCTCCTTCATAGTTGCTGCTGCTACTCGCTAACAGCACTTGCCCCAACAGTCTGTTAGAGGCTACACGGGGGACCTTTGTCTGTCTCCTTCATAGGCGCTGCTGCTGCTACTCGCTAACAGCACTTGCCCCGACAGTCTGTTAGAGGCTACACGGGGGACCTTTGTCTTTGTCTCCTTCATAGGCGCTGCTGCTGCTACTCGCTAACAGCACTTGCCCCGACAGTCTGTTAGAGGCTACACGGGGGATCTTTGTCTCCTTCATAGGCGCTGCTGCTGCTACTCGCTAACAGCACTTGCCCCAACAGTCTGTTAGAGGCTACACGGGGGATCTTTGTCTCCTTCATAGGCGCTGCTGCTGCTACTCGCTAACAGCACTTGCCCCGACAGTCTGTTAGAGGCTACACGGGGGATCTTTGTCTCCTTCATAGGTGCTGCTACTCGCTAACAGCACTTGCCCCGACAGTCTGTTAGAGGCTACACGGGGGATCTTTGTCTCCTTCATAGGTGCTGCTACTCGCTAACAGCACTTGCCCCGACAGTCTGTTAGAGGCTACACGGGGGATCTTTGTCTCCTTCATAGGCGCTGCTGCTGCTACTCGCTAACAGCACTTGCCCCGACAGTCTGTTAGAGGCTACACGGGGGATCTTTGTCTCCTTCATAGGCGCTGCTGCTGCTACTTGCCCCGACAGTCCGGGACCTACCAGACACCTGTGAACAAGAGTTTCATAGGTCATCAAATTCTCCACCCTCCGCCCCCCCCAACCCCACAACTCCTCAAGTCCAAACAAAGAATAAGCCACCAACATGCAGGGCCCAGATAACACTGCAAAATAAACGAAAGTCAAAACAAACAAAATCGAAAAAAAAAATGTAAGCAACAAAAAAATATTTGAGATGGTTTTTTATTTCTTTACACGCGATTTCTTTTTTTTTTTTCAAGTTTTATTTTAAACACGGGGAGGAAATGCGATTATAATTTATACGTTCACTTTCTCTCTGTGCCGAATCGAGCTTCCGATCGCGTTCCGCGAACGGACGGGCTCCCTTCCTGAGCCTCGCGCACGAGCACAACCTACCCACGACGGAGGGGGGGGGGGGGACAAAAAAAAACGCGAAACACATTTGAAGCCGCAAGACGTTCCTGGAGACCAACACGAACGAGAGAGAACGGCACCCACGACGTCACGCGGCCTCGCCGGTGGTGCCGCTCCGTGCGACGATCGCACTGCACGCAACCACCACCACCACCACCCCGGGGTTCACGCAGCCCGCACACAAAGACAAAAGTTCCCCCCCACCCCCGTAGAGGCTTTAACAGACTGTCGGGGCAAGTGCTGCAGTACCTACTGAAGGCCGTCGGCACGGAAGGGGGTGGGTGGCCAGCAACCACGCACCACGCCCGACCGCCTTTGTCTCCCCAGTGGCGATGTTTTTTACACACCGCACCCAGGTACTCATTCGAGGGCTGAGTCGACCTAGGGGAGGCCCAGGACCGGTTCGGATAATCGTCACCGTTGTTGGTGGGTGGCCGTGAGCGGGAATCGAGAAATCGGGTCGACGCCGGGTTCGTAGAGCAGCGCGCTAACCGCTGCACCACCGCTCCCCACACATGCACCATCCCCCTCCACGCGCCACCCACAAACCAAGCGACCACCAGGTCTGCCTGTGCTCACGCGCACACCCACTTACACGCACGGCACGGCCTGCCAAACACATGTGCAACTTCGCTCTGGAATTGTCCCCGCAGAAGAAAGTGTAAACCTTAGCGGGGGGCGGGCAGCCGGGCGGGCACGTGCACGCACACGCACGCACGCGCACACACGCACGCGCACACACACGCACACACGCACGCTCGCTCTCGATGTGCGGCGACAACGTCAAAGAGAAATATTAAAAAACGACCTGGAAAAAAAACGCAGGTTCTGGGAAGTCATTCCACTGGGACTGGGCCACGTTTTTTTTTGTTTTTTCGCCGTCGACCGAAGGGGGTTAATCGGCCGGCATCGGCCCCTTCTCTTGGAGGCCACCGCCATCATCATCACCGCCACCGACGCCGCCATCACCGTCACACGTTCCGTCACGGTGGGATTTGCGAGCGGACGCGACGGCAAGAGCGTGGCTGCGGGGAAAAAAACTAAACGACGCGTCTCTGAGCCGGTCATTTGTCACGTCGCGCGAAAAGGCTGAGCTGCTGCTGCTGCCGCTGCTGCCGTATCCCCGTGGTGGTGGTGGTCGTGGTGGTGGTGGTGGTCGTGATGGTGGTGGTGGTGGTATCGGAGCCACGGTAGGAACCCCAATGGCCAGCCAGAGGTAGCGGGTCCACGCGCGCGCAGACTGTAGTAACATCTCCTGGTTTGGCGATCTGCTAGGAGGACTGGCATATTTTTTGCCTTGTTATTTATTCATGTTGTTATGTCGTTTAATTACCACGGAAAGCCTCACTGTGAGATTCAAGACTGTGTTGTTGTTGTTGTTTTTTTTATTATTATTACTTACACAGGGGAGGGCTCTGGCCTACATCGGGACGTCTTGGCCAATTCCTCGAGTCGACACGAGAGATTTTTGTTGTCGCCGTTGTAAATCCGCGCGAGACCAAAACAAACCAGGACTATGAACACGCACCACACATACCGGGAGGGGGGGGCGGGGCGGGGGGGGAGATGGGACAACAACAACAACAACACTCGAAACTCCACACGGGTGGATACGACGATCCCATAACAATCCGTTGCACGAAAATGGCAGCTTCAGCGTGCGCGCGGATGACGGAGGTCGGGCGCTGGAATCTTTCCCCGAAAACTTTGCCGACCCCGGTTGACCTCCACCCCCCCTCCTCCTCCCACGCCAACCCCCCACCGTCCATTGGTCAAAGAGCGTTCGGCGCGCCAGCGGTCACACGGAGCTGTCTTGCAGCAGCGGCTCCTCGCCCTCCGTCGCGAGGGGGGAGTGCGTGTCCTCCTCCGAGTGGCCCAGCGCCATCTCCCCCACGTGCTGGTGGTGCTGCTGCTGCTGGTGCTGATGCTGCTGCTGCTGCTGGTGCTGCTGCTGGTGGTGGTGGAGGAGCCCGTGGTGTTGTTGGTGGTGGTGGTGGTGGCGCCGGTGGTGGCCGACGGCGCCTCCGGCCTGCGCCCCGGATCCCGCCGGCCTCTCCGGGATGAAGAGCGCCACCAGCAGCGCCAGCAGCACGGAGCAAGCGCCGAACAGGAACGGGGGGCCTGGGATGATGGTCTGGGGGGGCGAGCGGGCGAGGGGGATGTGACCTCGCGACGATCCGATGGCAAGCCGCTCGCTCGCCTCTCCGCTGAGTCGCCCGAAGCGAACGCAACGAAGCTGGCAACGACGGTGACACTGACAACACTGCACACAGCGTCGTCGTCGTCATCGCCACCAACTGCCACTGCCGTCACCACCACCACCATCACCGTCACCAACCACCATCACCACCACCAACCACCGTCACCACCACCACCACCAACCACCATCACCACCAACCACCATCACCGTCACAGTCACCAACCACCATCACCGTCACCACCACCACCACCACCACCATCACCGTCACCACCACCAACCACCACCACCAACCACCATCGCCATCATCACCATCATCACCAACCACCACCCTCACCACCACCCTCACCACCACCATCCACCACCAACCATCATCCACCACCATCGCCACCACCACCAAGCACCGCCACCACCACCACCACCCACCCACCTTGTCGCTGGCGGCGGGCACGTCCGCCCTGCTGGGGTCGGCGCTGTCCCCGGCCGGCACCTCGTCGAGCTCCACGTGGAAGAGGTAGAAGATGAAGCCGTAGAGGGCTGGGCCCAGCCCGTTGCACAGCCCCCGAATCCCCGTCACCATGCCCTGCACCACGCCTGTGGCAACGCGGCGGGAGAGGGCCGGGCGGGGGGCAGTTGTTGTTTAACCACCACCAGGTAAGGCCCTTACCGAGCTGCTGTGTTAGCTGTTTTGTCAGAATCAAGTGGTTCTAGATTTGAAGCTTTCGTGACTGCAAGGATTCATACTCTTCGTTCTTTCGATAAAGTCACGTAGGTAAAAAATGAAATTAAAATTAATAAAAAATAATTTTAATTTCATTTTTTACCTATGTGACTTTACCGAAAGAACTAAGAGTAAGAATCAAGTGGCTTGTCATCATCATCATCACCGCGTGGGAAATTTATTGCTGCAGCCGAATAAGACGCGCAACGTCGATTCTAAATGTGGAGGGGGAAAAACCGGAGCATCCTGGAGAAAAAGCCACGTGACCACGGGGAGACAGCGAGAGAGACACGCAGACTGCAGCAGGTATTGTCAGGGTCGGGATCGAACCCACGACCTCCTGTATACCAGACGAGGTAGTCAACATCTCCTGACCACCGTGATGACAACAATGATGAGAGAGAGGCACGTAAACTCCGATTAAACAGCAGGTATTGTCAGGGTCGGGATCGAACCCACGACCTCACGAGTGCGTGCGAGTGCATGAGCGGGGAGTGCTTGCGTGAGTGCGTGCGTGCGTGCGCGCATGCGTGAGCGCGTGCGTGCGTGAGTATGTGAGCGTGTACGCGAGTGCGTGCATGTGTGTGCGTGAGTGTGCGTGCGTGAGTGTGCGTGCGTGAGTGTGCGTGCGTGAGTGTGCGTACGCGAGTGCGTGCATGTGTATGCGTGCGTGCGTGAGTATGTGAGCGCGTACGCGAGTGCGTGCATGTGCGTTCGTGAGTGCGCGAGCGTGTGCGTGCGTTCCTCACCTTGTTGGTCGGCGTCGGCGTTTCGCGACACCAGCGCCGACACGGCCGGGAAGGTGATGCTGGACATGGCGGCCACAGCGCCGGACGCCCACATCATCCTGGCAACACAAAGACAGAGGGCACCCACGCCCCAGTGTAACCTTTAACGGACCGTTTGGGGGCAAGTGGTGTTAAACCTCAACGATTTCTCATCTCTTCACAAACTAAACTATTTTTATTTCACCAGGTAAGGTCCCACACTACCGAGCCGGTTAATTTCCCCCCCCCCCCCCACCGAGGCGGCCTGGCTACAAATGATAGCTCAACAAAGGCCTTCAAGAGTGTCCTCCAGCAGACGCACACGCAAAACAAAGACAAAGGTCCCCCCGTGTGGCCTCAACAGACTGACAGGGGCAAGTGCTGTTAGCGAGTAGCAGCGCCTACGAAGGCCGGCACGGCGGCACGCGAGGGGGCTGGGTGACCAGCACCGCGCCCGGCCGGCTTAGTCTCCCCCAGGTGGCGATATTTACGCATCGCACCAGGTACTCATTTGAGGCCGAGTTGACCTAGGGGATGACCCAGGACCGCTTCAGACAATCGTTGCCGGTGTTGGTGTTGGCCCGTTGAGCGTGAATCGAACGTGGGTCACCGGGTTTGTAGCGCAGCGCGCTAAACCGCGCTAAACTACCGCTCCCAACACGCACACCAAGAGCCGCCATTCGCCACGAAGTCACAGGGACATCAACACGGCACCTGTGCCAGGCCAGGTGCACTTTGAGGCCATGTGAAGTGTCAAAGGCTCGCTGCTGGCAGGAGGTCACGGGACAGACCCAGCAGGTGCCATGGGGGTGGCTGACTGAGATGACTGGTAGACGCACCACCAGCTGTACCCCCTACTGTGCTATTTTATCCGCCCGGCGCTCCGCACATTGTTGTGAGCAGCGTCGCTCCTCTGCCCTCCCGTTGTTGTTGTAAAAAGTGACCGTCTCCAACTGCCCAGTCGTGGCATCCTTCACGAGCCTCCTCCGCACACACACGCACGCACGCATGCACGCACGCACGCACGCACGCACGCACACACGCACGCACGCACGCACGCACGCACGCACACACACACACACACGCACGCACGCACGCACGCACCAGGGCTGGGAGCCGAAGCCGTAGCACGTGAGCTGCACCATCTGGAAGACCAGGCCAAGCAGAATGGTGTTCTTGTTCCCGATGGAGCGCATCAGGGCGCTGAGCACCAGCGTCTAGAAGCGCAGGGATGCACGGGGACACGCGCGGGGACACGCGCGGGAAAACAGGGGTATCGGCAATCGGCACAGAGGCACGGGGAACACGCGGGGAACACGCGGGGGACACAAAGGGGAACCGGGGGACACGGGAGGATACAGGGAGGCGTGCGGAGACACAGGGAGATCAGCACAGACGCACGGGAACACACGGGGACACACGGGGACACACGGGGACACACGGGGACACACGGGGACACACACAGAGATGCAGGCGGGACGCACGGGAACTCGTAGAGGGCACACGGGCACAGACGGGGACACATGGAGACGTACAGGGTTGGACAGGAACGCAGGTGGGATACACGGGGACACGGGGACACACTGCGACAGTGGGACACGGAGACACACGGAGACACACGGAGACACACGGAGACACACGGAGACACACGGGGACACACGGGGACACACGGGGACACACGGGGACGCGCAGCCTTTGTCCCACCTGAGCGATGATGGACAGGATGCCCAGCACGGCAATGAACGCGGCGACGCTTTCGGAGGAGAACTTCATCACCTGCACACGCACACACGTGCACACACACACGCACACACACACACACGTATACACGCACACACACACACACGTATACACGCACACACGCACACACGCACACACGCACACACACACACACGTATACACGCACACACACACACACGTATACACGCACACACACACACACGTATACACGCACACACACACACACGTATACACGCACACACACACACACGTATACACGCACACACACACACACGTATACACGCACACACACACACACGTATACACGCACACACACACACACACGTATACACGCACACACACACACACGTATACACGCACACACACACACACGTATACACACACGCACACACACACAAACGTGTCGTGGAACCCGCCAGCACCATCACCCGACACAGCCAACCGGTAAGGGGGTTTTTGTCACGTAAACAATATCGTGCCAGGTCGTTCCAAGTTCAGCACTAACCGGTTGTGCGTTGGGAGAGTAAAACCCACCACAACATTTGCAATTGGACCGCAAGCACTGCTCTCTCCCATAACGCGGCGGGAGTAGTTGCGTCGCTGAAGAACACCGCGGCGTCATGGACAAATCGCGTTGTAATAATTAGTCTATAACGTAGGGGGGTAAAGTGCGGTACGCGATAATGCGTGAAGTGCGCAACGCAGGGGACGAACAGAGACCGAGGCGCGCGTGCGGTAGCGTCTAGAAGGACCATCCCGATGCCACGCAGACAACGGCCGTCACGGACCCATAATTCCTAACTCGCACGACGCAGTGCTTCCGTTCGCTCGATCGCGGTTACTACATCCAATTCGCATCCGCGTTTTTTCAACAAACGCGTCATTAAAACCGCACGCGGCGTCACAGGAGAACAGAACGCACGACGATATGCCGGAGTTGTGAGCGCACACACCCCGAGCGAGCGAGCGAGCGTGCGCGCACGCCTCACCTGGCGCAGGTAGAGGAAGAAGCTGGAGTACTGGCCGGCCTCGGGCAGGTAGGAGAGCAGCACCGTGATGCAGATGAGCAGCACCGTCGAGTCCTGGCCGACCTTGCGCAGGGACTAGAGACGGCACGCGGGCACACACACACAGAGGTCAGTCGTTCGCTCGCTCACTCACCGAGCAGCTCGCTCACTCACCGAACAGCTGGCCAAGCAGCTCGCTCACTCACTCACTCACCGAACAGCTCGCTCACTCATCGAACAGCTCACTCGCTCGCTCACTCACCCGCTCATTCACATGCCCCCCCCCACCACCCCCCTCACCACCACCACCCCCCCCACCACGCCCACCTCCCCCCCACCACCTCCAAACCACCATCCTTCCCAACCGTGACCCAACGCGCCGGAGCACTGTTATTTCGCTAGCGGAGCTCGCTCGCGTAACAACAATAAGTAAAAAATCGCGTTGCGAGAAAACGGACGTTTAAACAAAAAACAAATGGGACGTTAATAACTTTTTCACGGCCTTGGAAGGGCCGCGGTGGCCAGGGCCCACTCGTGCCGGGCCCAGCTGGGCCCAGGAGCCCGGGGGGGGGGGGGGGGGGGGGGCCTCACCGCGAAGGGGTCGGCCTGCTCCCACGAGATGGGGGCCCCCCACGAGGCGGGCCGCATCTTCTCGGGCAGCGACTCTGGCACGGCGGCGAGCACGAAGGCGATGTCCAGCAGCGCCACGGCGGTGGCCAGCGCCACCACCAGCCCGTCGCCGTACGCCTCGCTCAGGTACGCGCCGATCGCCGGGCTCGTCACCAGGCTCGCCGCAAACGTCGCCGACACCTGGGTTTGGAGGTGTGTGGATGTGGGTTTGGGTGGATTTGGGTGGGTGGGTGTGGGTGGGTGTGTAGGTTAGGGTGGGTGTGTAGGTTTGGGTGGGTGTGGGTGGGTGTGTAGGTTTGGGTGGGTGTGGGTGGGTGGGTTTGGGTGGTTGTGGGCGAGTAGGTGGGTTTGGGTGGGTGTGTAGGTTTGGGTGGGTGGTGTGGGTGGGTTTGGGTGGGTGTGGGTGGGTGTGGGTGGGTTTGGGTGGGTTTGGGTGGATTTGGGTGGGTGGGTAGGTTTGGGTGGGTGTGTAGGTTTGGGTGGGTGTGGGTGGGTTTGGGTGGATTTGGGTGGGTGTGTAGGTTTGGGTGTGTAGGTTTGGGTGGGTGGGTGGTGTGGGTGGGTGTGTAGGTTTGAGTGGTATGGGTGTGGGTAGGTTTGGGTGGGTGTGGGTGGGTTTGGGTGAATGTGGGCGAGTAGGTGGGTTTGGGTGGGTTTCAATGCGTAGGTGGGTGGGTCAGTGGGTGGTTGGGTGAGAGGGTGAGTAGGTGTGGGGTGGGGGTAGAGGGGTGGGTTTGGGTGGGTGGGTAGGTGGGTTTATGTGGATGTGGACGAGTAGGTGGGTTTGGGTGGGTGTGTAGGTTTGGGTGGGTGGTGTGGGTGGGTTTGGGTGGGTGTGGGTGGGTGTGGGTGGGTTTGGGTGGGTTTGGGTGGATTTGGGTGGGTGGGTAGGTTTGGGTGGGTGTGTAGGTTTGGGTGGGTGTGGGTGGGTTTGGGTGGATTTGGGTGGGTGTGTAGGTTTGGGTGTGTAGGTTTGGGTGGGTGGGTGGTGTGGGTGGGTGTGTAGGTTTGAGTGGTATGGGTGTGGGTAGGTTTGGGTGGGTGTGGGTGGGTTTGGGTGAATGTGGGCGAGTAGGTGGGTTTGGGTGGGTTTCAATGCGTAGGTGGGTGGGTCAGTGGGTGGTTGGGTGAGAGGGTGAGTAGGTGTGGGGTGGGGGTAGAGGGGTGGGTTTGGGTGGGTGGGTAGGTGGGTTTATGTGGATGTGGACGAGTAGGTGGGTTTGGGTGGGTGTGTAGGTTTGGGTGGGTGGGTGGTGTGGGTGTGTAGGTTTTGGTGGGTGGGTGTGGGTGGGTTTGGGTGGGTGGGGATGGGTGGGTTTATGTGGATGTGCGAGAGTAGGTGGGTTTGGGTGGTTTTCAATGCGTAGGTGGGTGGGTCAGTGGGTGGTTGGGTGAGTGAGTGGGGGGTGGGGGTAGAGGGGTGGGTGGGTTTGAGTCGGAAGGTGGATTTGGTTGGGTTTGGGTGAGTGGGTGGTTGGGTCAGTGGTGGTTGGGTCAGTGGGTGGGGAGGTGGGTGGAGATGTGGGTGGAGGGATGGGTGGGGAGGGGGTGTACGTTAGCGTGCGCACATCACAGCTGTCCATCTTAATACATGTGTGTGCGCGTGTGTCTGTCCCGTGACCTCCTGCCAGCAGCGAGCCTCCGATACTTCACGTGACAGCCTCAAAGTGCACCTGGCCTGGCACAGTGGTGATGTCCCTGTCACTCCGTGGCGAATGGCGGCTCTTGGTATTGGTGTGCGTGTTGGGAGCGGTAGTGTAGCGCGGTTTAGGGAACTGCGCTACGAACCCGGCGACCAGAGTTCAATTCCCACTCACGGCCCACAGTGACGATTATCTGACCCGGTCCTGGGCCTCCCCAAGGTCGACTCAACCTCAAATGAGTACCCCGGTGCCTCGCGGAAGAACATCGCCACTCGGGGCGTGGTGCTGGCCACCCACCCCCCTCATGTTGCCGTTCCGGCCTTCGTAGGTGCTGCTCGCTCACCGAACTTGCCCCAGCAGCCTGCTAGGGCTACACGGGGGACCTCCGTCTGCGTAATGCGGGCAGGCGAGCGGGCGGGCGAGCGGGCGGGCGAGCGTGCGGGCGGGCGAGCGTGCGCGTCTCACCAGGCCGTACGCCGTGCTGCTCGCCCACAGAACTTGCCCCAGCAGTCTGCTAGGGCTACACGGGGGATCTGTGTCTGCGTAACGCGGGCAGGCGAGCAAGCGAGCGAGCGGGCGGGCGAGCGTGCGGGCGGGCGAGCGTGCGGGCGAGCGGGCGGGCGAGCGTGCGTGCGGGCGAGCGTGCGGGCGAGCAAGCGTGCGCGAGTCTCACCAGGCCGTACGCCGTGCTGCGCTCGTGCTCGGCCGTGACGTCCGCCACGTAGGCGAACACCACGGAGAAGGTGACCGAGAAGATCCCGGAGATGGAGATCACGGCAAAGTACCACCTGTGCAACCGGGCACCACGGGCACCGCCGCACACACACGTGTCTCTCTATGCCGTGCGTATAGAGTGTGTGTGTGCTGTGTGTATAGTGTGTGTATGCTGTGCGTATAGTGTGTGTGTGCTGTGTGTATAGTGTGTGTGTGTGTGCTGTGCGTATAGTGTGTGTATGCTGTGTGTATAGTGTGTGTATGCTGTGTGTATAGTGTGTGTATGCCGTGTGTATAGTGTGTGTGTGCCGTGTGTATAGTGTGTGTGTGCTGTGTGTATAGTGTGTGTGTGCTGTGTGTATAGTGTGTGTATGCTGTGTGTATAGTGTGTGTGTGTGCTGTGCGTATAGAGTGTGTATGCTGTGTGTATAGTGTGTGTATGCTGTGTGTATAGTGTGTGTATGCCGTGTGTATAGAGTGTGTGTATGCCGTGTGTATAGAGTGTGTGTATGCCGTGTGTATAGAGTGTGTATGCTGTGTGTATAGTGTGTGTGTGCTGTGTGTATAGTGTGTGTGTGCTGTGTGTGTGTGTGTGTGTGCTGTGCGTATAGTGTGTGTATGCCGTGTGTATAGAGTGTGTGTGTGCCGTGTGTATAGAGTGTGTGTGTGCTGTGTGTATAGTGTGTGTATGCTGTGTGTATAGAGTGTGTGTGTGCTGTGCGTATAGTGTGTGTGTGCTGTGTGTATAGTGTGTGTGTGCTGTGTGTATAGTGTGTGTGTGTGTGCTGTGCGTATAGTGTGTGTATGCTGTGTGTATAGAGTGTGTGTATGCCGTGTGTATAGAGTGTGTGTATGCCGTGTGTATAGAGTGTGTGTGTGCTGTGTGTATAGTGTGTGTATGCTGTGTGTATAGAGTGTGTGTGTGCTGTGTGTATAGTGTGTGTGTGTGCCGTGTGTATAGTGTGTGTGTGCTGTGTGTATAGTGTGTGTATGCAGTGTGTATAGTGTGTGTGTGTGCCGTGTGTATAGTGTGTGTGTGTGCCGTGTGTATAGTGTGTGTGTGTGCTCTGCGTATAGTGTGTGTGTGCTGTGTGTGTGCTGTGCGTATAGAGTGTGTGTGTGCCGTGTGTATAGAGTGTGTGTGTGCCGTGTGTATAGAGTGTGTGTGTGCCGTGTGTATAGAGTGTGTGTGTGCCGTGTGTATAGTGTGTGTGTGTGCCGTGTGTATAGTGTGTGTGTGTGCCGTGTGTATAGTGTGTGTGTGTGCCGTGTGTATAGTGTGTGTGTGTGCCGTGTGTATAGAGTGTGTGTGTGCCGTGTGTATAGAGTGTGTGTGTGCCGTGTGTATAGTGTGTGTGTGTGCCGTGTGTATAGTGTGTGTGTGTGCCGTGTGTATAGTGTGTGTGTGTGCCGTGTGTATAGTGTGTGTGTGTGCCGTGTGTATAGTGTGTGTGTGTGCCGTGTGTATAGAGTGTGTGTGTGCCGTGTGTATAGAGTGTGTGTGTGCCGTGTGTATAGAGTGTGTGTGTGCCGTGTGTATAGAGTGTGTGTGTGCCGTTGTGTATAGAGTGTGTGTGTGCCGTGTGTATAGTGTGTGTGTGTGCCGTGTGTATAGTGTGTGTGTGTGCCGTGTGTATAGTGTGTGTGTGTGCCGTGTGTATAGTGTGTGTGTGTGCCGTGTGTATAGAGTGTGTGTGTGCCGTGTGTATAGAGTGTGTGTATGCTGTGTATATAGTGTGTGTGTGTGCCGTGTGTATATAGTGTGTGTGTGTGCCGTGTGTATAGTGTGTGTGTGTGCCGTGTGTATAGTGTGTGTGTGTGCCGTGTGTATAGTGTGTGTGTGTGCCGTGTGTATAGTGTGTGTGTGTGCTGTGTGTATAGTGTGTGTGTGCCGTGTGTATAGAGTGTGTGTGTGCCGTGTGTATAGAGTGTGTGTATGCTGTGTATATAGTGTGTGTGTGTGCCGTGTGTATATAGTGTGTGTGTGTGCCGTGTGTATAGTGTGTGTGTGTGCCGTGTGTATAGTGTGTGTGTGTGCCGTGTGTATAGTGTGTGTGTGTGCCGTGTGTATAGAGTGTGTGTGTGCCGTGTGTATAGTGTGTGTGTGTGCCGTGTGTATAGTGTGTGTGTGTGCCGTGTGTATAGTGTGTGTGTGTGCCGTGTGTATAGTGTGTGTGTGTGCCGTGTGTATAGTGTGTGTGTGTGCCGTGTGTATAGAGTGTGTGTGTGCCGTGTGTATAGAGTGTGTGTATGCTGTGTATATAGTGTGTGTGTGTGCCGTGTGTATATAGTGTGTGTGTGTGCCGTGTGTATAGTGTGTGTGTGTGCCGTGTGTATAGTGTGTGTGTGCCGTGTGTATAGTGTGTGTGTGTGCCGTGTGTATAGAGTGTGTGTGTGCCGTGTGTATAGAGTGTGTGTATGCTGTGTATATAGTGTGTGTGTGTGCCGTGTGTATAGTGTGTGTGTGTGCCGTGTGTATAGAGTGTGTGTGTGCCGTGTGTATAGAGTGTGTGTGCCGTGTATATAGTGTGTGTGTGTGCCGTGTGTATAGAGTGTGTGTGTGCCGTGTGTATAGAGTGTGTGTGTGCCGTGTGTATAGAGTGTGTGTGCTGTGCGTATAGTGTGTGTGTATGCTGTGCGTATAGAGTGTGTGTGTGCCGTGCGTATAGTGTGTGTGTGTGCTGTGCGTATAGAGTGTGTATGCCGTGCGTATAGAGTGTGTGTGTGCCGTGCGTATAGTGTGTGTGTATGCTGTGCGTATAGAGTGTGTGTGTGCCGTGCATATAAAGTGTGTGTGTGCTGTGTGTATAGTGTCTGTGTGCCGTGCGTATAGAGTGTGTGTGCTGTGCGTATAGAGTGTGTGTGTGCCGTGCGTATAGAGTGTGTGTATGCTGTGTGTATAGTGTCTGTGTGCCGTGCGTATAGTGTGTGTGTGCTGTGCGTATAGTGTGTGTGTGTGCTGTGTGTATAGAGTGTGTATGCCGTGCGTATAGAGTGTGTATGCCGTGTGTATAGTGTGTGTGTACTGTGCATATGCTGTGCGTATAGAGTGTGTATGCTGTGCGTATAGTGTGTGTGTGTATACTGTGCATATGATGGGGGTATGCCGTGCGTATGCCGTGCGTATGCCGTGCGCAAGCTGTGTGTATGCCGTGTGTAAGCTGTGTGTATAGGGTGTGTGTGTGTATAGGGTGCATGTATGCCATGTGTATAGAGTGTGTGTGTATATAGGGTGTGCGCGTGTGCGTATAGGGTGTGCGTGTGTGTATAGGGTGCATGTATGCCATGTGTATAGAGTGTGTGTGTGTATAGGGTTTGTGTGTGTATAGGGTGTGCGCGTGTGTGTGTATAGGGTCCATGTATGCCATGTGTATAGTGTGTGTGTATAGGGTGTGTGTGTGTATAGGGTGTGTGTGTGTATAGGGTGCATGTATGCCATGTGTATAGAGTGTGTGTGTGTGTATAGGGTGTGCGCGTGTGTGTATAGGGTGTGCGTGTGTGTATAGGGTGCATGTATGCCATGTGTATAGAGTGTGTGTGTGTATAGGGTGTGCGCGTGTGTGTGTGTATAGGGTGTGTGTGTGTATAGGGTGTGTGTGTATAGGGTGTGTGTGTGTGTATAGGGTGTGCGCGTGTTTGTGTATAGGGTGTGTGTATAGGGTGTGCGCGCGTGTGTGTATAGGGTGCGTGTATGCCGTGCGTAATGCCGTACGTATAGGGCGTGCGTGTGCGTGCGCGTGCGTGTGTGCGTGTGTGTGCGTGTGCGTGCGTGCGTGTGCGTACGTGCGTGTGCGTGCGTGTGCGTGCACCGTACCAGGGGCTAATCTTCATGAGCGGGATCGGGGCGCAGGTGAAGAAGACGGTGAGCAGCAGGAAGGACTTGCGGCCCCACACGTCCGACAGGGCCCCGATCAGCGGGGCGCTCAGGAACGACAGCAGCCCCTACCGTGGGTGGGGGGGGGGGGGTCATGGGGGGAGGGAGAGGTGAGGGGAGGCACGCGGGAGGGAGAGGGGGGGGGGCCATGGGGGAGGGAGAGGGGGGGGGTTATGGGAGAGGGAGAGAGGTGAGGGGAGGCACGCGGGAGGGAGAGAGGGGGGGGGGAGTCATGGTGGAGGGAGAGAGGGGAGGGGGGGCCATGGGGGAGGGAGAGAGGGGAGGGGGGGCCATGGGGGAGGGAGAGGGGGGGGTCATGGGAGAGGGAGAGAGGGGAGGCACGCGGGAGGGAGATAGGGGGGGGTCACGGGAGAGAGAGAGGGGAGGGGGGGCCATGGGGGAGAGAGAGTTGAGGGGAGGCACGCGGGAGGGAGAGGTGAGGGGGGGTCACGGGGGAGAGGAGGGAGGGGGGGTCACGGTGGAGGGAGAGAGGGGAGGGGAGGCACGTGGGAGGGAGAGAGGGGGGGGGTCACGGTGATGCACACGGAGTTGCAGGGACGTGTCTTGTCCAGATAAAATAAAGTAAAACGACAAGGATATACGAGTCAAGTGGGCAATGTTAGTCTATGGGCAATGTTAGTCTATGGGTAATGTTAGTCTATGGGCAATGTTAGTCTATGAGCAATGTTAGTCTATGGGCAATGTTACTCTATGGCCAGGCAATGTAAGTCTAGATGCCACTGGTTCTTCACGTTCTGCAGATGTAGATGCCACTGGTTCTTCACGTTCTGTAGATGGAGATGCCACTGGTTCTTCACGTTCTGCAGATGTAGATGCCACTGGTTCTTCACGTTCTGTAGATGTAGATGCCACTGGTTCTTCACGTTCTGCAGATGTAGATGCCACTGGTTCTTCACGTTCTGCAGATGTAGATGCCACTGGTGCTTCACATTCTGCAGATGTAGATGCCACTGGTTCTTCACGTTCTGCAGATGTAGATGCCACTGGTTCTTCACGTTCTGCAGATGTAGATGCCACTGGTTCTTCACGTTCTGTAGATGGAGATGCCACTGGTTCTTCACGTTCTGCAGATGTAGATGCCACTGGTGCTTCACATTCTGCAGATGTAGATGCCACTGGTTCTTCACGTTCTGCAGATGTAGATGCCACTGGTTCTTCACGTTCTGCAGATGTAGATGCCACTGGTGCTTCACATTCTGCAGATGTAGATGCCACTGGTTCTTCACGTTCTGCAGATGTAGATGCCACTGGTTCTTCACGTTCTGCAGATGTAGATGCCACTGGTTCTTCACGTTCTGCAGATGTAGATGCCACTGGTGCTTCACGTTCTGCAGATGTAGATGCCACTGGTTCTTCACGTTCTGCAGATGTAGATGCCACTGGTGCTTCACGTTCTGTAGATGTAGATGCCACTGGTTCTTCACGTTCTGCAGATGTAGATGCCACTGGTTCTTCACGTTCTGTAGATGGAGATGCCACTGGTTCTTCACGTTCTGCAGATGTAGATGCCACTGGTTCTTCACGTTCTGCAGATGTAGATGCCACTGGTTCTTCACGTTCTGCAGATGTAGATGCCACTGGTGCTTCACGTTCTGCAGATGTAGATGCCACCACCGCCGTCTATTGCCCGACGGTTGAACTTACCACTCTCGGTTCGGCGACTGGACATTACGGACCAGATTTGTTCGTATCTCTGAAAGTTCGTAAGTCGAATGTTCGTGAGTAGCAGAGTCCCTGTACTATGTAAACAGACGAGGATATATACGATGTCGAACGCAAGTGCAAAGTAACGTTCTTATGAATCGCTACGATTACGTTTTTGTTTGTTTAAATCCGCAGAGGCGGAATGCTCTACGGGTTTTTTGTTTCTCCTCCCCCTCAATGGGAAATGAACCTCGCGATTTGCAAAAGGATCAAAAGCTCGAGGTCACACGGGAGGCTAACCGACGCTCGTGCCACGCATGGTCAGCTGCCATCGGTGGCGGGGGAGGTGGGGGGGGGGCGGGCGGTGGGGATCGCCCTAGGCCTAAACAATAACACAAACCACAACCGGCCATTGGGACGGTTGAGATGAAGTGAGGTGAGACGTGGTGCAAAGTGCGCTGTGGTGACGAGCCCGGGGACGCTGAAGCAACGCCACCGCCCCCTCCCGCCCGCCCCGTAAGCGCGCAAAATCCTTTATAACCTCGCGTCAACAGCCGTGGCACGCACACACGCACTCACGAGCGGTCAGGTGTGCGTTTTCAGGCTGGCGTGTTCATGCATGCGTGTTCAAGCGTGCGTGTTTGTGCATGTTCAAACGTGCATGCGTGTTCGTGCATGTTCAAACGTGCGTGCGTGTTCAAGCGTGAGTGTTCGTGTATGTTCAAACGTGCGTGCGTGTTCATGCGTGCCTGTTTCTAATTTTCTTTGCATGTTCAAGCGTGCGCGTTCAAGCCTTCATGCGTGTTCAAGCATGACCGCCTGTTCAAGCGTGCCTGTTCAAGCATGTGTGTTCAAGCGTGCCTGCCTGTTCAAGCATGCCTGCCTGTTCAAGCGTACGTGTTCCATCGTGAGTGTTCAAGCGTTCATGCACATTCAAGCGTGCCTGCCTGTTCAAGCGTGCCTGTTCAAGCATGTGTGTTCAAGCGTGCGTGCGTGTTCAAGCGTGCGTGTTCCATCGTGCATGTTCAAGCGTGCGTGTTCAAGCGTGCGCGTTCAAGCGTGCGCGTGCGTACCTTCACGCCCTGTATGAGCCCGTTCATGAGGAATGTGTGCTGCGGGAATGTCTCGTGAAGAACCTTTAGAAAGACACACGACCCAACAAGGCGGCCCAAGCCACGACCAAACTGCGGTGAGGAATGGGTTTCGACGATTTGACAACCGCGCTGTGGAATCCCACTTATGCGACAGTGACAGAGGTGGTGGTGGTGGCGGCGATGGCGTTGTTGATTATACGGATGGTGGTGGTAGTTAGGGTGATGGCGTTGATGTCGGTGGCGGTGGTCGTGACGGTGGCAGTGTCGGCGATGAATGCGGATGGCGGCGGGGGTATTTGACGTTAGCGAGTGATGGTATTCTATGGCGGTGGTGACGGTGGAGGTTTTACAGCGGTAGCGGTGATCTCAGCCATGCCGCGGACGATGGAATATACCGTGGTGCTGATGTCGCCGATGGTGATAACATTGCTGATATGATTTTAGCGTGATAGCGTTCAGTACTGGGGATATTACGGATGTTATTAATTCATTATGCCATTTTATTATGGCGGCAGTGGTGCGGTAACAGCAGTAACCGTGGTGGAAGTGGCGAGGGTGATGTCTGCAGTGGTACCGATGTTGGTAGTGACAGTGATGACGATGATGATGGCGACAATGATGGCGTTAAGACGAGCGTGACGATGGCAGTAGTGATCCAAGAGATGGTGCTGCTGCCGATGGCGGTTGCAGCGAGACTGCTGATGATGATGGTGGCAAAGATGTCGATGGTAGCAGTGACAGTGACGCTACTGTTACCGACAGCAGCGATGATGGCGGCAGTGAAGTTCAGTTGATGACAGTGCCAATGGTGATGGTAGTGATAGTGATGGTGCGGATGACGATGGCAATGATGCCAATAACAACAGACGACAATAACGGTGCTGTCAGTGATGGCAGCGATGACGGCGGTAGTAGCCCGACTGCAGGTACTGGTAAGCATAACAGCGATGGCAGTGACAACCACTATGGTGGTGATGACGATGACGACGACGACGACAACGACGATGACGACATCGATGACGACATCGATGACCACGACGACAACGATGACGACATCGATGACGACATCAATGACGACATCGATGACGACATCAATGACGACATCGATGACGATGACGACATCGATGACGATGACGACATCGATGACGATGACGACATCGATGACGATGACGACATCGATGACGATGACGACATCGATGACGACATCGATGACGACGACGACATCGACGACGATGACGACATCGATGACGACATCGATGACGATGACGACAACAACACGTTAGAGGAGGGGCGGGCCGTCTCACCGTGAGCGTGGGGGCCGTGAGGAGGCCCCATGCGAAGAACTCGAGGAAGATGACGATGACAGCGTGGTACACACTCGGCTGTCCAAACCCCTGGGGCTGAATGCACACGCACGCAACGCACACACACACACGCACAAAAGACAACGATCCCCCATGTAATCTTAACAGACTGTTGGGGTGCTGTTAGCGAGTAGCACCTATGAAGGCCGGCACGGCACACGAGGGGGTGGGTGGCCAGCATAACGCCCGACGGCCTTTGTCTCCCCAGTGGCGATGTTTTTACACACCGAACCAGTTGACTAATTTGAGGCTGAGAGGACCTAGGGGAGGCCCAGGACCGGTTCAGACAATCGTCACTGATGTTGGCCGTGAGCGTTAACCGCTACCACTACCGCTCCCCACGCACACATACACAGCCCGTCACGCGATAAATACGACTTCCATATGGCAGAAGCGCTTCTGAAAGCCCGTGATGCAGTGTGCGAGTCCAAGGGTCTCTGTGTGATGAGTGTATGGGTTAGTATAGGTCTGTGTGATCAGTCCATGGGTTTCTATGGGTCTCTGTGTGATGAGTCTATGGGTTTCTATGGGTCTCTGTGTGATGAGTCTATGGGTTTCTATGGGTCTCTGTGTGATGAGTCTATGGGTTTCTATGGGTTTCTATGGGTTTCTATGGGTCTCTGTGTGATGAGTCCATGTGTTTCTATGGGTCTCTGTGTGATGAGTCCATGGGTTTCTATGGGTCTGTGTGATGAGTCCATGGGTTTGTATCGGTCTGTGTGATAAGTCTATGGGTTTCTATGGGTCTATGTGTGATGAGTCTATGGGTTTCTATGGGTATCTGTGTGATGAGTCCATGGGTTTCTATGGGTCTGTGTGATGAATTTATGGGTTTCTATGGGTTTCTATGGGTCTCTGTGTGATGAGTCTATGGGTTTCTATGGGTCTCTGTGATGAGTCTATGGGTTTTTATGGGTCTCTGTGTGATGAGTCTATGGGTTTCTATGGGTCTCTGTGTGATGAGTCCATGGGTTTCTATGGGTCTGTGTGATGAATTTATGGGTTTCTATGGGTCTCTGTGTGATGAGTCTATGGGTTTCTATGGGTTTATATGGGTCTCTGTGTGATGAGTCTATGGGTTGCTATGGGTTTATATGGGTCTCTGTGTGATGAGTCTATGGGTTGCTATGGGTTTATATGGGTCTCTGTGTGATGAGTCTATGGGTTGCTATGGGTTTCTATGGGTCTCTGTGTGCGGGTCCATGTGATGATAAGCCACGTCGTTGTGCTATCATTTGTGGTTCTTGTTGCTTCTGAATAGGAGCTCAGTAAATCAAAAATAGCAAAGTCTTAGTTTAGTTTTAATTCAATTTATTTCATCAAATCACATAGGATTATTGCATTTATCTTGTAACGAATGTTCAAACTGACCTCTATTGACATGAATTAATTTAGGAAAATGTTTCGCGTAAGATTACAGGTGTACTCTTTTGAACATTCATCGAGCTTCAAATTAGCACCTCGGCCTTAAAATGGTGTTGTGTTCATTTGAAGCTTTCCTGACTGCAGGAATCCATCCTCTTTTCGACGTTTCGGGCGCAACACAAGCGTCCATCATCAGGTGGGAAAGCTGTGACCTGCTGCTGATGATGCAGACGGTTTTAAAAAGGTTTAAAACAGTCTGCATCAGCAGCAGACCGTGGTCTCTCTCTCTCTCTCTCCGTGGTGGTCACCTGGATTTTTCTCCGGGTCGTCCGGTTTTTCCCTCCACATTTAGAATCAACGTCACGAGTTTTAGAGGATTTGGCCGCAATACATTTCCACGTGAGATGATGATAAGGCACTCTCGTTAAGCTGTCATTTGTGATGGCCAGGTTGCTTCAGAAAAACAGTTATACAGCTCAGTGGGCCTTACCTGGTAAAATAAAAAAGATTAATAGAT
This sequence comes from Lethenteron reissneri, assembly GCF_015708825.2. NCBI lineage: Eukaryota > Metazoa > Chordata > Hyperoartia > Petromyzontiformes > Petromyzontidae > Lethenteron > Lethenteron reissneri. The sequence continues at coordinate 139,750 of NC_083802.1, forward strand.
TAGTTTACAATAAATTATATTCAAAAGTGCTATTCCTCCTATGTTGAAAAAGTTCAGACTACATGGGTTCCGAAATGGTCCATAGTTTGGGTTGCATGGCCAAAGCCCCAATACTGTGGCTTGTCTTTAATGTACGTCTATGTATATCTGTGTGTCTTGTTGGCTCTCTATGGGCCTCTGTATCTCCGTAAGTCTCTATGGGTTTACTGTACGGTCAATAGTTTGGAGTTGCATGGCCACAACCGCATTACTGTGGCTTGTGTCTTTAATTTTCCATCCATTAAGGAGATGTGCACATTGGACCGTTGCTGATGTTCTGATGCAGTTGATGGCTGCACCAGTGGTGAGTCGGTGGGTGACTGGGTGAGTGAGGGAGTTGATGGTTAGATCAGTGGTGAGTGGGTGGGTGGGTGACTGGGTGAGTGAGTGAGGGAGTTGATGGTTACATCAGTGCTGAGTGGGTGACTGGGAGAGTGGGTCAGTGAGCTGATGGTTATACGAGTAGTGTCTTCGAGGATGTGATTGTCAATTTGCACTTATTGACGGAACCTATTTCAGGAATAGTGTCAGCAATTAAATGCAATAGTTTAACAACAAAAGGGCGATAAGACACACGGGATCGTAGGAGTGTCGCTGTATCGCCACAAACGTAACGTCACAGATAGCCGGTCGAAACGTTCCAACGTCCTAATAAATAAGCTGGTAAAATGGCATTTCTGCGTCTGTCTGCCGTCCTCATTGGGCAATTCTCTCGCGTGATTCTTTGCTCAAAATGGACATTGCCACAGTGCTCATGTGGCAATGCGGGAGGTGAGTCTATTCATGGGGCAGACATTGTGGACTTCCACTGCAAAGTGGTACCATACTCATTTTAAACGACCCTGGGAGGGGAATGATGGAGCAGCAAGTCAACCTCCCTCCGTCCCTCCCTCCCTCCCTCACCAGGATTTGAACTCGCAACCTTCCGTTTGCGAGCCACCTGGCCGGTTTATTGAAGCCGAGCCAATATTTACCGAGCTTCCACTGTCACAGAAACTATCGTAAAATTACCGCGATAAGTTGGCCCTCCCCCGGCAAAAGTGCACGAGGAAAAATTTCCACCACAGGTCAGAGGTCGCAAACGGGTTTTGATTCCTTACCCGTACCCGGCCGCACCAGGGTCGCAAACGGGTACCATATCGTGTAGGGTACGGGTACCCGATTGTGACCTCTGGGATGAAGCCATGTTGCAGGCGCAGGTGGGTTGATTCTAGGAACTTGAATTGTGAGAAGAGACAAGACGTTGGGAAATGAGTGACAAACGGTGACTCACCAGTGACTCACGGCCTATCCGTACCCGTACCCGGCCGCACCAGGGTCGCAAACGGGTACCCGGCTACCCGGCCGGGTACGGGTAGCCGGGTATCGGGTAGGGTACGGGTATCGGGTACCCGGTTGCGACCTCTGCCACAGGTCGGGCATATGAAGTGCCACACGGACACAATATTTTTGACACCACGGGAAATTCGTTCGTTCCCTTTCTCAGTCCGCTTGCCCTGGGCGAGAGTCGCGGTGGCAGCAGCATGTTGAGTAGTGGCGGTCCTGACCTCCCTTTCCCTGGCGACAGGCTAGCACTAACTACACTATACACTACGATACATTACTACACTGTACGATACTGGAATATACACTACTACACTACGAGAGAATGCTGCCCGGTAAAGTTCAAGGAAATGTGTTTTCTCATTTATACACTAAAAACTAAACGATTTTTTTCTTATTTAACCAGGTGAAGGGCCCAACGAGCTTGATAGCTTTTTTTAGAAGCGACCTAGCTATCACAAATGATAGCTCAACGAAGTGGGATCATCATCATCATCATCACGTGGGAATTTATAGCGGCAGCCAAATACTCTTAAACGCGTGACGTTCAATGTAAATGCGGAGGGGAAAAAAACGTAGGACCCCGGAGTAAAATCCACGCGACCGCGGGGAGAGAAACACACAAACTCCAAATATACAGCAGGCTGTAATGCCGCAGTATGGACCTGAAAACTCGATTTCCCTGGACAAGTATACGGAGTAAACCGTACGCGTTGACACGGCGTGTCGTTAACCCATGCATCCGAGCACCCTCAGCGTTCTGCTTCACGAATGTTGACACTCGCTGTGGCCTCGTGTACAATTGTGGCCACTGACCGAGAGAGAAACAAACGACCGCCAACATGCACGTACAACAATTTAACAAAATAGTGTGCGGAGCGGATAGTAATCTCACTGCTCTGAACAACAGCTGTCAAACAACAACGTCCGTTGTTTGTTGTTGTCTACGGAGACATTTCACTTTTCTTTTTGAAAAATGCGGAAGCCGACCGGGCTGGCTAAGCGGTGGTGGCAATTCCACATTCCCAGGGCGGGGGACGAGTCTCTTCGTACGAGCAACCACCGTCGACTACCCTGCGAAGTGGTACCTCATTTACCGACCCCCGGAGGGATGGATGATTGGCTACACTGCTTGCAGGTCAACTCGGCTGAAAAATGTCAAATCCAGTGGGCAGCAACTCCTCTCGGGTGCCCTCGCTCGGTGAAGGCCTCCTCTAGGTCTACTCAGCCTGAAATAAGCATCTGGTTAATAACTTCCCCTGCCCCCCCCCCCCCCTCATCTGTACTTCCTTGAGGTCGATTAAGACTTGAAATAAGACCTCGTTATCCCATATCGTGTCAACCCACACGGTTTACTCCGTGTTCTTCTTGTACAAGGAAATTGAGTTTTCAGGTCCACACGGCGGCGTGACAGCCGTTTCAATACGGGCAAGACGAAATGTTTCGTGTCTATTTGTTTGTGTTTCTCTCCTTGTGATGGGGACTTTGTAGGATGAACGTTGAGATGTATAAGGACACACGTGGTGACCAATACGATCTGTAGTAAGGTAGGGCACTGATAAGGGGTTGACAGGTATGTAGTAGTGTACAGTAGTGTAGTGTGTATAGTGTAGTGTATAGTAGTGTAGTGTGTAGTGTACAGTAGTGTAGTGTGTATAGTGGAGTGTATAGTAGTGTAGTGTGTAGTGTATAGTAGTGTAGTGTATAGTAGTGTAGTGTATAGTGTAATGTATAGTAGTGTAGTGTATAGTAGTGTAGTGTATAGTAGTGGAGTGTATAGTAGTGTAGTGTATAGTAGTGTAGTGTATAGCAGTGTAGTGTATAGTAGTGTAGTGTATATGATGAACGTTGAGACGTAGCCAACAACGCTGTGAATTGGGTTGACAGGTACGTAGTAGTGTATAGTAGTGTAATGTATAGTAGTGTATAGTGTAGTGTAAAAGGGGGTTGACAGGGACGTAGTAGTGTATAGTGTAGTGTATAGTAGTGTAGTGTACAAGGGGGTTGACAGGTACGTAGTAGTGTATAGTAGTGTAGTGTATAGTAGTGTAGTGTATAGTGTAGTGTATAGTAGCGGTGTATAGTAGTGTAGTGTATAATAGAGTGTACAAGGGGGTTGACAGGTACGTAGTAGTGTATAGTAGTGTAGTGTATAGTAGTGTAGTGTATAGTGTAGTGTACAAGGGGGTTGACAGGTACGTAGTAGTGTATAGTAGTGTAGTGTATAGTAGTGTATAGTAGTGTAGTGTATAGTGTAGTGTACAAGGGGGTTGACAGGTACGTAGTAGTGTATAGTAGTGTAGTGTATAATAGTGTATAGTAGTGTAGTGTACAAGGGGGTTGACAGGTACGTAGTAGTGTATAGTAGTGTATAGTGTAGTGTATAGTAGTGTATAGTAGTGTAGTGTATAGTGTAGTGTACAAGGGGGTTGACAGGGACGTAGTGTACCTCCTCAGAATTCGTCCTCGTATCGAATCTCTCTCTCAGTGCCTCGTGTAGGTCGCCTCGGACTGAACAGAGAGACTCACTCCTGCCCCCCTCTCGCCTAAAATAAAAGTTGCTCCCCAGTTGTGGTGGGAGGAGGCAATTTAGCAGAAATACCCCTCTCTCTTTCCCTCTGAGGCAAACCATAACCAATTGTTGTTGTCGTTGTTATAATCACAACGTTCAAATGTATTTACGGCGTCTTGCAAACACCTCCACGAACGATTTCCCGACGAGTTACACGGCGTAGGCCTCCGACTGGGACCCCCCCCCTCTCTCCTCGTTGGCCGCGGCTCGCCGCGCACCTCGACCCGGCCGAGCCGCGCTAGGCAAGACCGAGGCCGCATCCACGGAGGCCCAAGAAGTCGGACTCGACGACGGCGGCGGCGGCCAACCAACGAACGAACGGGGAAAGGCACCGGGGGGCAGCAACAACAACAGCAACAACAACAGCAACAACAACAACAGCAGCAACAACAACAACCGCCCCGATCTTTATATATTTTTAAACAAAATAATAAAAACGTCTTTAGTGCCTCACCGTGCCGCCGTCCTTGATGATGAGCTTCTTGGCGAGCATCACGCTGCGGTTGAGTCGCTGCTTCTTCTTCTTGTTCGACTGCAACATCCTCGCCCCGTCACTTATTTACCTCAACATCGTTGTGGCGAGCGCTGATGGCGCGTTCAGAGGATGAGGGGTGGGGGTCGGGGGGGTGGGGGGGCGGGGGGGGCGGGGGGTGGGGGGAAAGGGGAACCTGAGAAACGCGCGGTCGGAACGCGGGAACGTCATCGCACGTTGGCCTAGACGCGTTGACGTCATCGCACGTTGGCCTAGACGCGTTGACGTCATCGCGCGTTGGCCTAGACGCGTTGACGTCATCGCGCGCTGGCGGGACGCGTTGACGTCATCGCGCGTTGGCGGGACGCGTTGACGTCATCACGCGTTGGCGGGACGCGTTGACGTCATCACGCGTTGGCGGGACGCGTTGACGTCATCGCGCGTTGGCGGGACGCGTTGACGTCATCACGCGTTGGCGGGACGCGTTGACGTCATCACGCGTTGGCGGGACGCGTTGACGTCATCACGCGTTGGCGGGACGCGTTGACGTCATCGCGCGTTGGCGGGACGCGTTGACGTCATCACGCGTTGGCGGGACGCGTTGACGTCATCACGCGTTGGCGGGACGCGTTGACGTCCTCGCGCGTTGGCGGGACGCGTTGACGTCATCGCGCGTTGGCGGGACGCGTTGACGTCATCACGCGTTGGCGGGACGCGTTGACGTCATCGCGCGCTGGCGGGACGCGTTGACGTCATCGCGCGTTGGCGGGACGCGTTGACGTCCTCGCGCGTTGGCGGGACGCGTTGACGTCATCGCGCGTTGGCCTGGACGCGTTGACGTCATCGCGCGTTGGCGGGACGCGTTGACGTCATCGCGCGTTGGCCTGGACGCGTTGACGTCATCGCGCGTTGGCGGGACGCGTTGACGTCATCGCGCGCGGTCGAAGACGCGGTGACTGAGATGACTGGGCCGATGCAGCTCTATAACACCAACGACGATTTAATTGACACGCGTATTTAAATTTCGATTTAAAGCTTTCGTGACTGCAGGGATTCATCTTCTTGTTTCTTTCGGTAAAGTCACGTAGAAGGGAAGTAATAAAATAATAAAAATAAAACATAATAAAACAATTCTCACGACGTTTCGGCTACAACGCAAGCAGCCGTCTTCAGGTGAAGAATGAGACACTACCAAACTAGGAGCTTATATATAAGCTGCATTGGGGGTTGAAGAGCGCCTTAACAAAAAGAATGTGCATGTGAAGAGGGATTTAGCATATTCATGGAAAATGCGTAGGCGTTGGGCGGGGGGGTGTCAAAGTCATATTATGCCCATGCATTATGCAGGATCAGCAGCAACCAAGGGGGGTGCAAGGATTAGCAGTAACAAAGGAAAGGAATGTTAATGATATGTAGCTGCAGTTACTCAACAACCACGTAGAAAACTAAAGTATAAACTACATAAAAAACTAAAGTATAAACTGCATCGCACCATCAGTATACTTACTATACTCTATAATAAGCTGAGTTACTAACAGCAAGTAATACATTACAATTTTACCTCGTAAAAATTCTATAATACGCTTCCATCTAAACCTTATTCTCTTACATCACACGAGCATATACCGTACTATATACTGCCATAGATAAACCCAACATTAAATTATATACTGTATTGCTGTAAACCAACCTATATCTTATACATTTAATATCACACTATGTATTATTCTACACACCCTAATGTGTATCGAAATGGTTTATTACGTCCTTCCAATGATTGCTGAGCCAGAATCCATCTTCTCGGTTAAAGTTGTCTCTGTGTTTGTATATGTGGATCGCCTCATGAACGAATCTCTCATGATAGCCAGATGGCTTGCAGAGAACCTCTGTCTTGGAGAAGTCAATATCATGTGAGCCCACTGAGTTGTAACAGTGATCTGCCACGGCTGAGGTGTTAGTCCTACCGTGTTTCAGGTCAGCTTTATGTTCACGGATGCGGTCCGAGACATGTCGTTTGGTTTCCCCAATGTAACTGCTACCACAGAGGCAACTTAGTTTGTAGACGCCAGGGTACTGTATGTCTGGAACCACATCTTTTACAGACGGTACCAGATCACGGATTTTATGTACTGTGTTGAATCGGACCTGGATCTTGTGTTTAATCAGGATTTTGGAGATCTTTTTTGTGACCCCAGCAATGTAGGGTAAGGTGATGGTCTTGAAAGGCTCCTCAACAGGATCCTTCTTGATGGTTGGAGTGATGGCTTTGCGGATTGTATAGTCGGAGTAACCATTTGCCTTAAGAGCTTGGCGTACGTGTTTGAGTTCACTGGAAATGTGTTCATGGTCGGAGATGCATTGGGCTCTATGATATAGAGTCTTGATGAGGGAATTCTTCTGAGATGGATGGTGGTGGGAATCCGGTTTTAGATAAGCATCCGTGTGGGTGGCTTTCCTGTAGACAGAGTGGCTCATTGAACCATCAAGTCTCCTTTTGATTAGGACATCCAAAAAGGGTAGCTTGCCATCATTTTCGACTTCCATGGTGAATCTGATGGCTGGGTGTATGGAATTGATGTGGTCGAGAAATTGGTCTAGAGCAGGCCGGCCATGTGGCCAGATGACAAAAGTGTCGTCTACGTACCTCTTCCATAAGGTCGGGCGTAGAGTGGCAGTCTGGATGGCGTCCGTCTCAAATTTCTCCATGAAGATGTTGGCTACAACCGGAGATAGGGGGGAGCCCATTGGGGTGCCCTCAATTTGCTTGTAGAAGGTTCCATTCCAGGTGAAGTATGTATTGGTTAAGCAGTGTCTCACCAGGGGGGGTACCCCAGCATTCAGTCCTTGATGAACCAAGTCTTCAATGATTGCGATGGTGTCAGGCACAGGTACCTTGGTGAACAAGGAAACCACATCAAAACTGACAAGCAGGTCGTCTGGGGACAGGGCAATCCCCTTGATTGTCGATACCAGGTCAGTAGAGTTTAGTACTGCAGAGGTGGTTTTTCCAGTGAAAGGCCGTAGGATTTCGGACAAAAAACGAGCCAGTTTGTAAGTGGGGGAGTTGATAGTAGAGACAATGGGACGAAGAGGTGTATCTTCTTTATGTATCTTTGGCAAGCCGTACAATCTTGGTGGTCTGGCTGCAGAAGGTTTCAACGAGAACTGTTTGGTCTGATCAATTAATGCGGTTGAAGCAGAAATGATGTTGTTGGTTTTGGAGACGAGGCTGTTGGTGGGGTCTCTTTTTATTTTTGTATAGCTGCCATCGTTTAGTAGTTCTTGAATTTTGTTGTTGTATTCTATTTTGTCCATGATGACAGTGGCATTGCCTTTGTCGGCTGAGAGGATGACAATGTCATCCCTCTTTTTTAATTGAGCTAATTCAAAACGCTCCTCTTTGCTGATGTTGCTAGCTGGCATCTTAGCGTTTTTGAGGGTTACAGAGATTTCGGATCTTGCTACGTCTGCAGCGATGTGACTCAAGCCCTTGAGAGCTACATCTACTCGAGCAATTATATCATTAACTGGTATGTGTCTAGGTGTGACTGCAAAGTTTAGTCCTTTAGCTAAAACGGATTTCAAACCTTCAGAAATAGGACTGTTACTGCGATTAATTACGACTTTGTTAATATCTAGCTTTTCAATGTGTGGGTCCGGTTTCTTGTTTGAGAGGCGATTGAATTTGGAAATCAAGTTGTCCTTACATTTAGTCGACATAGCGGCAGCTGAAGAGGCAGTCATTTTTTCCACATGTTCCCAATCCGATGTGGACATTGTTACACTCAAAGATAAGTGTGATTTGTAGAGTGTCTTGTCTAACTGATCTAGTTCGGTGCGCGTAAGTCTGATTTTCTCTGAGATAAGAGCTAAGCTAGTTCTAGACAGAATTCGTTTCGCATTAGAAGAAGTTACAGCAGCAGATGTTAGTGTAAATGCGTTTGGTATTACCTTAGAGTCGCGGCATCTCTTCAGAAAGGTGAGAGACTCGATTAGCTGAGCCTTCTTATCCCGGAGCTTGTTGAAGGATCTCAAAGTTATGTGGAAACCCTCCCCGTAGAGGCGGTTAAATTTCGATTTAAAGCTTTCGTGACTGCAGGGATTCATCTTCAGCCTTTCAAGACCATCACCTTACCCTACATTGCTGGGGTCACAAAAAAGATCTCCAAAATCCTGATTAAACACAAGATCCAGGTCCGATTCAACACAGTACATAAAATCCGTGATCTGGTACCGTCTGTAAAAGATGTGGTTCCAGACATACAGTACCCTGGCGTCTACAAACTAAGTTGCCTCTGTGGTAGCAGTTACATTGGGGAAACCAAACGACATGTCTCGGACCGCATCCGTGAACATAAAGCTGACCTGAAACACGGTAGGACTAACACCTCAGCCGTGGCAGATCACTGTTACAACTCAGTGGGCTCACATGATATTGACTTCTCCAAGACAGAGGTTCTCTGCAAGCCATCTGGCTATCATGAGAGATTCGTTCATGAGGCGATCCACATATACAAACACAGAGACAACTTTAACCGAGAAGATGGATTCTGGCTCAGCAATCATTGGAAGGACGTAATAAACCATTTCGATACACATTAGGGTGTGTAGAATAATACATAGTGTGATATTAAATGTATAAGATATAGGTTGGTTTACAGCAATACAGTATATAATTTAATGTTGGGTTTATCTATGGCAGTATATAGTACGGTATATGCTCGTGTGATGTAAGAGAATAAGGTTTAGATGGAAGCGTATTATAGAATTTTTACGAGGTAAAATTGTAATGTATTACTTGCTGTTAGTAACTCAGCTTATTATAGAGTATAGTAAGTATACTGATGGTGCGATGCAGTTTATACTTTAGTTTTTTATGTAGTTTATACTTTAGTTTTCTACGTGGTTGTTGAGTAACTGCAGCTACATATCATTAACATTCCTTTCCTTTGTTACTGCTAATCCTTGCACCCCCCTTGGTTGCTGCTGATCCTGCATAATGCATGGGCATAATATGACTTTGACACCCCCCCGCCCAACGCCTACGCATTTTCCATGAATATGCTAAATCCCTCTTCACATGCACATTCTTTTTGTTAAGGCGCTCTTCAACCCCCAATGCAGCTTATATATAAGCTCCTAGTTTGGTAGTGTCTCATTCTTCACCTGAAGACGGCTGCTTGCGTTGTAGCCGAAACGTCGTGAGAATTGTTTTATTATGTTTTATTTTTATTATTTTATTACTTCCCTTCTACGTGACTTTACCGAAAGAAACAAGAAGATGAATCCCTGCAGTCACGAAAGCTTTAAATCGAAATTTAACCGCCTCTACGGGGAGGGTTTCCACATAACTTTGAGATCCTTCAACAAGCTCCGGGATAAGAAGGCTCAGCTAATCGAGTCTCTCACCTTTCTGAAGAGATGCCGCGACTCTAAGGTAATACCAAACGCATTTACACTAACATCTGCTGCTGTAACTTCTTCTAATGCGAAACGAATTCTGTCTAGAACTAGCTTAGCTCTTATCTCAGAGAAAATCAGACTTACGCGCACCGAACTAGATCAGTTAGACAAGACACTCTACAAATCACACTTATCTTTGAGTGTAACAATGTCCACATCGGATTGGGAACATGTGGAAAAAATGACTGCCTCTTCAGCTGCCGCTATGTCGACTAAATGTAAGGACAACTTGATTTCCAAATTCAATCGCCTCTCAAACAAGAAACCGGACCCACACATTGAAAAGCTAGATATTAACAAAGTCGTAATTAATCGCAGTAACAGTCCTATTTCTGAAGGTTTGAAATCCGTTTTAGCTAAAGGACTAAACTTTGCAGTCACACCTAGACACATACCAGTTAATGATATAATTGCTCGAGTAGATGTAGCTCTCAAGGGCTTGAGTCACATCGCTGCAGACGTAGCAAGATCCGAAATCTCTGTAACCCTCAAAAACGCTAAGATGCCAGCTAGCAACATCAGCAAAGAGGAGCGTTTTGAATTAGCTCAATTAAAAAAGAGGGATGACATTGTCATCCTCTCAGCCGACAAAGGCAATGCCACTGTCATCATGGACAAAATAGAATACAACAACAAAATTCAAGAACTACTAAACGATGGCAGCTATACAAAAATAAAAAGAGACCCCACCAACAGCCTCGTCTCCAAAACCAACAACATCATTTCTGCTTCAACCGCATTAATTGATCAGACCAAACAGTTCTCGTTGAAACCTTCTGCAGCCAGACCACCAAGATTGTACGGCTTGCCAAAGATACATAAAGAAGATACACCTCTTCGTCCCATTGTCTCTACTATCAACTCCCCCACTTACAAACTGGCTCGTTTTTTGTCCGAAATCCTACGGCCTTTCACTGGAAAAACCACCTCTGCAGTACTAAACTCTACTGACCTGGTATCGACAATCAAGGGGATTGCCCTGTCCCCAGACGACCTGCTTGTCAGTTTTGATGTGGTTTCCTTGTTCACCAAGGTACCTGTGCCTGACACCATCGCAATCATTGAAGACTTGGTTCATCAAGGACTGAATGCTGGGGTACCCCCCCTGGTGAGACACTGCTTAACCAATACATACTTCACCTGGAATGGAACCTTCTACAAGCAAATTGAGGGCACCCCAATGGGCTCCCCCCTATCTCCGGTTGTAGCCAACATCTTCATGGAGAAATTTGAGACGGACGCCATCCAGACTGCCACTCTACGCCCGACCTTATGGAAGAGGTACGTAGACGACACTTTTGTCATCTGGCCACATGGCCGGCCTGCTCTAGACCAATTTCTCGACCACATCAATTCCATACACCCAGCCATCAGATTCACCATGGAAGTCGAAAATGATGGCAAGCTACCCTTTTTGGATGTCCTAATCAAAAGGAGACTTGATGGTTCAATGAGCCACTCTGTCTACAGGAAAGCCACCCACACGGATGCTTATCTAAAACCGGATTCCCACCACCATCCATCTCAGAAGAATTCCCTCATCAAGACTCTATATCATAGAGCCCAATGCATCTCCGACCATGAACACATTTCCAGTGAACTCAAACACGTACGCCAAGCTCTTAAGGCAAATGGTTACTCCGACTATACAATCCGCAAAGCCATCACTCCAACCATCAAGAAGGATCCTGTTGAGGAGCCTTTCAAGACCATCACCTTACCCTACATTGCTGGGGTCACAAAAAAGATCTCCAAAATCCTGATTAAACACAAGATCCAGGTCCGATTCAACACAGTACATAAAATCCGTGATCTGGTACCGTCTGTAAAAGATGTGGTTCCAGACATACAGTACCCTGGCGTCTACAAACTAAGTTGCCTCTGTGGTAGCAGTTACATTGGGGAAACCAAACGACATGTCTCGGACCGCATCCGTGAACATAAAGCTGACCTGAAACACGGTAGGACTAACACCTCAGCCGTGGCAGATCACTGTTACAACTCAGTGGGCTCACATGATATTGACTTCTCCAAGACAGAGGTTCTCTGCAAGCCATCTGGCTATCATGAGAGATTCGTTCATGAGGCGATCCACATATACAAACACAGAGACAACTTTAACCGAGAAGATGGATTCTGGCTCAGCAATCATTGGAAGGACGTAATAAACCATTTCGATACACATTAGGGTGTGTAGAATAATACATAGTGTGATATTAAATGTATAAGATATAGGTTGGTTTACAGCAATACAGTATATAATTTAATGTTGGGTTTATCTATGGCAGTATATAGTACGGTATATGCTCGTGTGATGTAAGAGAATAAGGTTTAGATGGAAGCGTATTATAGAATTTTTACGAGGTAAAATTGTAATGTATTACTTGCTGTTAGTAACTCAGCTTATTATAGAGTATAGTAAGTATACTGATGGTGCGATGCAGTTTATACTTTAGTTTTTTATGTAGTTTATACTTTAGTTTTCTACGTGGTTGTTGAGTAACTGCAGCTACATATCATTAACATTCCTTTCCTTTGTTACTGCTAATCCTTGCACCCCCCTTGGTTGCTGCTGATCCTGCATAATGCATGGGCATAATATGACTTTGACACCCCCCCGCCCAACGCCTACGCATTTTCCATGAATATGCTAAATCCCTCTTCACATGCACATTCTTTTTGTTAAGGCGCTCTTCAACCCCCAATGCAGCTTATATATAAGCTCCTAGTTTGGTAGTGTCTCATTCTTCACCTGAAGACGGCTGCTTGCGTTGTAGCCGAACGTCGTGAGAATTGTTTTATTATGTTTTATTTTTATTATTTTATTACTTCCCTTCTACGTGACTTTACCGAAAGAAACAAGAAGACGCGTATTTAAGACGTGGATTACAGACTCAACCGTTCAATGCTTTTCAAGGCACAGGCAAAACAAATAACATGTAAAAAAAAACTAATTAAAATATAATATAAAAAATACTAATGCCCCGTGTGAGGATCGAACTCACGACCTTCAGATTATGAGACTGACGCGCTACCTACTGCGCTAACGAGGCATCTGAACCACACCCGCCTCGTCAACACTTATCTATCCAACGCGGAACATGTGTATCGTTAAATTATATATTAAGTTTTAACGTAACATCTAAAAAAATTATCCGTTCAACGGTATATATAAAAGAAAATCTTCCCACGTTACTTTCATGAAGGCAGTGTGTTAAGAGACCACAACGTTTATATGCAAACGAAATTATTCATAACAACGATTGTAAACGCAACACGCAATTGTGCGGTAACTGTAGTGTACACGAATCTATTATTCCGTAATGTTACTTATTAGGCAATCACCGTACCGGTGTCTGAGTTATAAATAGATTTTATAGAATGCCTCGATCTTGTACAGCGATGGTGGTATAGTGGTGAGCATAGCTGCCTTCCAAGCAGTTGACCCGGGTTCGATTCCCGGCCATCGCAACGCAAATTTTTTTTTACATTTATATTTTTTTCATGAATTCTTCCTTGCAATGTTTACGACACGAGGCGTTGGCGAAAGCGGGGTGGTGGGTAAGACTTTTACCAACACACCCAGAATGCAACCAATTGATTGTGCGCCCCGAGTGGCAACGCAATTGCCTCGTTGTGCCGCCGTCTGCCGTCCAATGGGTGTAATTGCACCTCCAAGTGCGGCGACACAAAATGTCATAAAGCCGATGAGCTGTAAAGCTCTTTGTTTTTCGACAGACATCCTGCGTGTGATTCAAGTGTCAGCCCCCCCTCTCCCCCCCCCCCCCCCCCCGATTGAGGTCACGGTAGAAACCATCATCACTTGCCGACGTGGGTATTTTTAAATCCTTTATATTAAGTTCGCTTGCTTGCTTGCGCGCTTACGACCGTGCAAATCTTTCGGTCGTTTTTTAACCCACTTCCCGTGATCCAATCGAGCTGACATTTTGCACACAGACTCGTTGTGCGAGACAATTAATGTTCGTGACAATTTTTTTTCCAAAATTTTACACTGTTTAGGGAAAACAAATTAAATATTTAATTACCAATTGCTTAATACTGGCAGACAATCATCTGACCCATAGGTGGCAGCCATCTCAAGCCAGAGGACGAGAGGACTCTAGCCGCCACGCATATAAAGGATTTATAGTGAAAAACTTTGTTTTTACGGGTTAATTTTTATTTCCTCCCTCCCCCACCCACTTTTTATTATTACAACCGCGTTAAACAGGGCTTCGCAAAAGCGTAAAACAAACGAAACGCACAAAACAAGAGAAACAAACCGAGGACGACTAAAGCGCCACTCGGAAAGCCGCACGGACGTGTCGGTGGGTGTGTCGTAAAAACCAAACGCCTGCGTCGGAAATCGACCCGCGGCGGCGACGTCGTGTAAACGTCGTGAACGTGGGTCGTCGTAAATCGGAAACCGGGCGCATGGGCAAACGGAAGTGTCACGTGGACAGGATTCCCCCACAACCACCACCACCACCTGCCCACGTGCCGCCTCCACGGGGTGCTGAGACAATAAAGAGACTTTTTTCTTCTTGGTTCTTTCGGTAAAGTCATCACGTAGAAGGGAAGTAATAAAATAATAAAAATAAAACATATAATTCTCACGGCGTTTCGGCCACAACGCAAGCAACCGTCCTCAGGTGAAACCAGGATCTCTAGACAATAGACCGACTGACCAGACTCAACCTTCGCAATAATAATTTGAATAACAACAAAGTAATCAGGAACACAGTTCAGCATCTGCAGAATACACCGAATGCATTTTATTTGCATATTAATTTTGAACAGGTTCATCATACATTCAAGGGTGATTGGCACTTCGCCGAATCGACCGTGCATCAGAAATCTGGTGGGCAAGCGACAGCGAGGCGCGGAATTCCGTAACTCCGGATGGACCGTGGCCGACGGCGACGCCGACGATGACGCCGACGGTGACGCCGACGGTGACGCCGACGCCAACGGCGACGCCAACAATGACGCCGACGGCGACGCCGACGATGACGCCGACGGTGACGCCGACGGTGACGCCGACGCCAACGGCGACGCCAACAATGACGCCGACGGTGACGCCGACGGTGACGCCGACGGTGACGCCGACGGTGACGCCGACGCCAACGGCGATGCCGACGATGACACCGACGGTGACGCCGACGGCGACGCCGACGGCGACGCCGACGGCGATGCCGACGATGACACCGACGGTGACGCCGACGGTGATGCCGACGGTGACGCCGACAATGACGCCGACGGCAACGCCAACGGTGACTTCGATGCCGACGGTGATGGCGGCGCTAGCATCGTCGCTTCGGCACGCGCGGCAACTGTTTTCTTTTTACACGCAAATAAATCTTTAGCGTCTCCCGCTTTGGTCATTAGACGCACGCACGCACCATCCTCGCTCTCTCTCTCTCGCTGTGTTCACGGGCCGGGGGGGGGGGGGGAAGCTGTAAGTGATGGCGGCGGAGGCGACGACGATATTTGCGGCCGAGATTTATAGACGGAGCGCTGCAAAAAATTCACCGGACAGATCGCGCCCGCCGCCCGACCCCGGGTTGGGGACAGGAATGGTCTCGCGTACCCGAGACCACCTCCCTGGAAGCCGCGCGTGGGGCCACGCTGGAATATTGGCGGGCGAGGGAAGAGGGGATTGATTGCTCGCTGCACGAGTCACAGAGACAAAGATCCCCCCCCCGTGTCGCCTTGGACAGGCTTTTGAAGGCCACACGGGGAGGAAAGTGCTGTTCGTCGCCGGTAGCGTAACGGTGGCGAGCGTTGTCATGTTGGGATGAGGTCGGGGTGCGTTTCTAAGCGTGCCGTCTGCTGCGTAGCGGTAGCGAGGGGTGCCTTGTAGCGGGTGGCACATCACGTGGTGTACAGGAGGTCGTGGGTTCGATCCTGATCCTGACGCCTGCTGCTGTATATTTGGAGTCTGCGTGTCTTTCTCCGTGGTGAGATGTTAACTACCTCGCCTGGTATACAGGAGGTCGTGGGTTCGATCCTGACCCTGACACCTGCTGCTGTATATTTGGAGTCTGCGTGTCTCTCTCTCTCATCATCATCATCACGGTGGCTAGGAGATGTTAACTACCTCGCCTGGTGTACAAGAGGTCGTGGGTTCGATCTTGACCCCGACGCCTGCTGCTGTATATTTGGAGTCTGCGTGTCTCTCTCTGCCCGTGATGGTCGCGTGGAATTTTCTCCGGGGTCCTCGGGTTTTTCCTCTCTCCACGTTCACAAGCGACGTCGCCACGCGTTTAGGAGTATTTGGCTGCTGTAAATTTCCACGCGACGACGACGACGATGATGATGATGCCCCACTTGGTTGAGCTATCGTTTGTGATGGCCGGGTCGTGTCTGAAAAAAAGAGCTGCATCGCTCAGCGGGGCCTTGCCTGGTAAAATAAAAAAAACTTCACGGCTTATAGTTGACATCGGGGTGTAACGATACGTGGCGTGTCGGAGTGTCGGAGTGTTCTCTGTCACTCCTGAGCCGGGGCCAGCCTCTTGATGAGAGGGTTGTCGTAAATCCAGCACTCTCCATCCTCGTGGAATAACTACACAGAGACAAAGATCCCCCGCATAGCCTCAACAGACTGTTCGAGCAAGTGCTGTTAGCGAGTAGCAGCAGCGCCTATGAAGGAGACAAAGACAAAGATCCCCCGTGTAGCCTCTAACAGACTGTTGGGGCAAGTGCTGTTAGCGAGTAGCAGCAGCACCTATGAAGGAGACAAAGACAAAGTTCCCCCGTGTAGCCTCTAACAGACTGTCAGGGCAAGTGCTGTTAACGAGTAGCAGCAGCGCCTATGAAAGGCAGCACGGCACGTGAGAGGGGGGTGGGTGGACAACGCCACCCCCGGCCGCGTTTGTCTCCCCAGTGGCGATGTTTACACGCAGCACCAGCTGCTCATTTTCGAAGCCGAATCCACCGATGGGAGACCAAGTCACCAATTCAGGTAATCGTCACCGATGTCGGCAGCGAGCAGGAATCAAAACTTGGGGGGCCACGTTTGTAGCACGGTGCACGAAGCACTGCAATGCTGCTCTCCATAATTACCAGCACCTTCACCAGCAGCTTCACCACCAGCTTCACCACCACCATCACGACCACAATCATTGCCACTATCACCACCGTCACCACCACCACCATCGTCACCACCATAACCGTCGTCACCGTCACCACCACCACCATCGTCACCACCACCACGCCACCATCACCGCCGCCACCACCGTCATCGCCACCACCACCACCGCCGCCACCACCACCACCACCGCCGCCACCACCACCACCGCGGGCGCGAGTACCTTGGTGCGCCAGGCGTCCCCGCTCTCCTTGCGCCCGCGCGCCTCGGCCCGCTGCTGCTCCTCCAGGTAGTGCTTGGCGTCGGTGGCGCGGTCGATGTCCCCCGCCTTGAGGCTGCTCGTCACGTCACGCCACAGCCTACGGCAACACCACGGCAGCCGCCGTTGGCCAGGAGATGTTAACCACCTCGCCTGGTGTGCAGGAGGTCGTGGGTTCGATCCCGACCCTGACGACGCCTGCTGCTGTATATTTGGAGTCTGCGTCTCTCTCTCATCATCATCACGGTGGCTAGGAGATGTTGACTACTTCGCCTGGTATGCAGGAGGTCGTGGGTTCGATCCCGACCCTGACGATGCCTGCTGCTGCTGCTGCTGTATATTTGGAGTCTGCGTGTCTCTCTCTCTCTCTCATCATCATCACGGTGGCTAGGAGATGTTAACTACCTCGCCTGGTGTGCAGGAGGTGGTGGGTTCGATCCCGACCCTGACGACGCCTGCTGCTGTATATTTGGAGTCTGCGTCTCTCTCTCATCATCATCACGGTGGCCAGGAGATGTTGACTACTTTGCCTGGTATGCAGGAGGTCGTGGGTTCGATCCCGACCCTGACGATGCCTGCTGCTGTATATTTGGAGTCTGCGTGTCTCTCTCTCTCTCTCATCATCATCACGGTGGCTAGATGTTAACTACCTCGCCTGGTGTGCAGGAGGTCGTGGGTTTGATCCCAACCCTGACAATGTCTGCTGCAGTATATTTGGAGTCTGTGTGTCTCTCTCTCTCATCATCATCACAGTGGCTCGGAGATGTTAACCACCTCACCTGGTATACTCATTTATGGCCGAGGTGACTTAGGAGAGACCAAAACCAGAAGTACATTTTAGGCCAAGCGGGGCTGAAGGTGGACGGTCCGGTCAACCTCGATGCGTCCACCACTCGGAGCTCGGTTGAAGCCGACAATCGGTACACCGATGTCTGTGGCCATGAGCGGGAATCGAACTAGGGTCGCCGGGTTCGTAGCGCAGCGTCAGAACCGCTCCCCACACCTTCACGACTGACATCGCCACCACCACCACCACACCGCAACCACCATCACCACGACCGCCACCACCGTCACCATCACTCGCATCACCGCCACCACCATCACTATTACTATCATCACCACCACGACCACCACCACCACCACCACCACACAACCACCACCACCACCACACAACCACCACCAGCACCACCACGACCGCCACCACTGTCATCATCACTAGCATCACCGCCACCACCGTCACTATCACTATCATCATCATCACCACCACCACGACGAACACCACTATCACTATCACCACCACCACGACCACCACCATGACCACTATCACCACCACCGCCGCCACTACCACGGCCACCGCCATCGCGAGCACCTCGGCACAACCGTTGCGTGCCCCCCGCTCTCCCCACGGCGAGGCTCCACCGGACACTCATTGCGGCCGAGTCGACCGAGCGAGCGGGCAGCAGGAGGAGGAGGCTCCGGCTTACCGCCGTGACTCGAACTCTCCCTGGTCCTCGATCCTGCGCACCTTCTTCTTGGTGATGGGAATGGACTTGGTGTCCACAAAGACGCTGCTCTCCTGTCACGCAAAGGCAAAGTTCCCCACCAACCCCGGTTAGGCGCGCAGGCCGCTGGGGCAAGTGCTGCTAGCCAGCAGCGAGCACCGACCAAGGCCGGCACCGTAACACGACGTGGGTGGGTGGCCAGCACCACGCCCGCCCGGCCGTCTTTGTCTCTCCCTAAGTGACGATGCTTGCTACACACACACCGCAAAAGGTACAGAGTCTACGACCTCGGGGAGACCCAGGACCAGTTCAGATAATCGTTGCCGGTGTTCGCCGTGAGCGGAGTATCGAACTCGGGTAGCCGTGCTTCGTAGCACAGCGTAGCGCTAACCGCTGCACCACCGCTCCCCCCACAGTACCTCGCCCAGACAAAGACGAGAAAAAGACAAAGACCCCCCGTAAAGTCTTAACAGACTGTTGGGCCAAGTGCCGTGAGCAAGTAGCACCTATGAAGGCCGGCACGGCACACGACGGGGTGGGTGGCCAGCACCAGGCTCGGCCACCTGTCTCCCCAGTGCCGATGTGTGCATCGCTGTGTGCATCGCTGTGTGCATCGCTGTCTGTCTCTGTCCCCGTGTGTCCCGCGTGCATCCCCGCGTTTGCCTGCGTGTGTCCCTGTGCGTGTCCCCACGTGTCCTCCCCATCCCCGTGTGTGTCCCCGACCCCGTGTGTGTCCCCGTGTGTGTCCCCGTGTGTGTCCCCGTGTGTGTCCCCGTGTGTGTCCCCGCGTGTGTCCCCGCGTGTGTCCCCGTGTGTGTCCCTGTGCGTGTCCCCACGTGTCCTCCCCATCCCCGTGTGTGTCCCCGACCCCGTGTGTGTCCCCGTGTGTGTCCCCGTGTGTGTCCCCGACCCCGTGTGTGTCCCCGCGTGTGTCCCCGCGTGTGTCCCCGCGTGTGTCCCCGCGTGTGTCCCCGTGTGTGTCCCCGACCCCGTGTGTGTCCCCGTGTGTGTCCCCAGCGTGTGTCCCCGACCCCGTGTGTGTCCCCGACCCCGTGTGTGTCCCCGTGTATGTCCCCGTGTGTGTCCCCGCGTCTGTCCCCAGCGTGTGTCCCCGACCCCGTGTGTGACCCCGCGTGTATCCCCGCGTGTCCCCGCGCACTGACCCCCGTGCTCCACTTGGCGTGCATCGTGCCGTTCCACTCGCCCTCGATCAACACAAAGGGCTTCTTCTCGTTCGGGGAGCTGTGGCGGTGTCACAGCAACAACAACAACAAACAACAACAACAAACAACAACAAAACTGTCTCTCTCTCTCTCGCACGGCTTGTGAAGAGCAACTGGCCCAAGCATAGTAAGCGAGTGTGGAGCCTGGTAATCCATCCCACGGCGTGTCAACACGACGCGCCAACGCCCATCCCTGGCGTCGTTTCTCCGCGGAACGCGTTGAGGCGATAAGCACCACGTGCCGATAGCCGTTCGCCGAGTTGCGGGTGTCAAGTGCCGAGTGCCGAGTGGCGAGTGCCGAGGGCCGATAGATGTTTGCCGAGTTGCGGGTGTCGAGTGCCGAGTGCCGTGTGATGTGTGCCGAGTGATGAGCGATGTATGCCGAGTGCCGCGTGTTGCCGTACAGGATTTCGGCGCTGATGCGGTGCTTGGAGCCGCCATAGAAGGGCTTGGTGTGGAAGTTGACGGTGGCCGTGAAGCCCGACTTGGCGCAGCTGATTGTGCACTCCCCTCCCAGCTCCACCCACGGCACCGTCAGGATAGACCTGGGAAAAAGACAAAGACAAAGATCCCCCCCCCCCCCCGTATAGCCTTAATGGGCTGTTGGGGCAAGTGCTGTTACCGAGCGCCTACGAAGGCCGACACGACGCAGCGAGGCGGGTGGGCGGTCAACGCCACGCCCGGCCGCCTTTGTTTCCCTCGACGCGAGTTTCACTGCGCACCGCACCAGGCTCTCATTTGAGGCCGCGTCGACCTGGACGGAGGCCCGGGGCCGGTTCGGGGGGGGGGGGGCGGCAGCGGCGTGCTCCAGACAGCTGCAGAGAGCCACAGCTGGAAGCATTGGCCACGGCGAGGCCGCAAGATTGATGGGGCGGCAGGGGAGGCAGAGCTGCACCCCGTGGTAGGGTAGCTGCTGTGTCCGTAGCTGCACCATGGTGTAGTGTAGTGTGTAGTGTAATGTAGTGTAGTATGTAGTGTAGTGTGTAGCATAGTGTTGTGTGTAGAGTGTAGTGTAGTGTGTAGCGTAGTGTAGTGTGTAGTGTAGTGTGGTGTGTAGCGTAGTGTAGTGTGTAGCATAGTGTTGTGTGTAGCGTAGTGTAGTGTGAAGCATAGTGTAGTGTGTAGCGTAGTGTAGTGTGTAGTGTAGTGTGTAGCGTAGTGTAGTGTGGTGTTTAGTGTGGTGTAGTGTAATGTGTAGTGTCATGTATAGTGTAGTGTAATGTGTTGTGTAATGCGTAGTGATTAGTGTAGCGTGTCGTATATAGTACACTGTATAGTGTAGTGTATAGTGCAGTGTATAGTGTCGTGTATAGTGTAGAGTAGTGTGTAGTGCGTGCGTGAGTGCGTGAGTACGTGAGTACGTGAGTGCGTGAGTGCGTGAGTGAGTGAGTGAGTGCGTGCGTGCGCGCAACTCCGTACCGTCCGTATCCGTTGGGGAAGGTGATGATGTAATCCTCGTCGTGATCCAGCAGAGAGACGCAGCCTGCCGGCGCACACACCCGGAGCGAGCGCGGTGAGTGCGGTGAGTGCGGTGAGTGCGGTGGTGAGTGCGGTGGTGAGTGCGGCGGTGAGTGCGGCGGTGAGTGCGGTCATGGTGAGTGGGAGTGTGGTTGTCAGTGTGAGTGTGGCGGTGAGTGTGGCGGTGAGTGTGGCGGTGAGTGTGGCGGTGAGTGTGGTGGTGGTGAGTGGGAGTGTGGTTGTCAGTGTGAGTGTGGCGGTGAGTGTGGCGGTGAGTGTGGCGGTGAGTGTGGCGGTGAGTGTGGCGGTGAGTGTGGCGGTGAGTGTGGCGGTGAGTGTGGTGGTGAGTGTGGCGGTGAGTGTGGTGGTGAGTGTGGCGGTGAGTGTGGTGGTGGTGAGTGGGAGTGTGGTTGTCAGTGTGAGTGTGGCGGTGAGTGTGGCGGTGAGTGTGGCGGTGAGTGTGGCGGTGAGTGTGGCGGTGAGTGTGGCGGTGAGTGTGGTGGTGGTGAGTGGGAGGGTGGGTGTTACTGTGAGTGTGGCGGTGAGTGTGGCGGTGAGTGTGGCGGTGAGTGTGGTGGTGAGTGTGGCGGTGAGTGTGGTGGTGAGTGTGGCGGTGATTGTGGTGGTGGTGAGTGGGAGTGTGGTTGTCAGTGTGAGTGTGGCGGTGAGTGTGGCGGTGAGTGTGGCGGTGAGTGTGGCAGTGAGTGTGGCGGTGGTGAGTGGGAGTGTGGTTGTCAGTGCGAGTGTGGCGGTGAGTGTGAGTGTGGTTGTCAGTGCGAGTGTGGCGGTGAGTGCAGCGGTGAGTGTGGCGGTGAGTGGGAGTGTGGTTGTCAGTGTGAGTGCGGTGGTGAGTGTGAGTGTGGTGGTGAGTGCGGCGGTGAGTGAGGCGGTGAGTGAGGCGGTGAGTGTGGCGGTGAGTGTGGCGGTGAGTGGCGGGAGGGATGGGGGTGGGGAGGGGTGGGGGGGGTGGGGGGGGTACCTTGCCCGATGTTGTGCACGCCGATGGACATGCCCAGGAACTTGGACTTGGTCCAGATATGAGCGTTGAACTGGATCCTCCTGGAGTGGCACTCGGCGTAGAAGGCCGAGACTGCCATGGCGAGGATTCGGGAAGGGAGGGAGGGGGGAGGGTCACATGGCGGTGTGACAGAGGAGTGTCACAGGGGAGGGTCACATGGCGGTATGACACACCGACTTCGGCACGTGTCGTGGCGACGGGTACTGCAAGGTCGCAGAACCCGTCACCACGGCAAGTCCGTCTGGTCCGCCAAAGAGCGTCAACTCCGGTCATCATGCTTGCAGCAGCAGCAGTAGCAGCAGTAGCAGCAGCAGCAGCAACAGCAGCAACAGCAGCAACAGCAGCAGCAGTAGCAGCAGCAACAGCAGCAGCAACAGCAGCAACAGCAGCAGCAACAGCAGCAGCAACAGCAGCAGCAACAACAGCAGCAGCAGCAACAGCAGCAGCAACAGCAACCGCAGCAGCAACAGCAGCAGCAGCAGCAGCAGCGGGCTGGACAGTCCAACCAGGACGGTGGTGGTCACCGCATCATTATCACCACAAAGGTGGTCGGGCGTGGTGCTGGCCACCCACCTCCCCCCTCCTCGTGTTCCAAAGTGCCGGCCTACATAGGTGCTGCTGCTACTCGCTAACAGCACTTGTCCCGACAGCCTGTTGAGGTACACGGGGGATCTTTGTCTTTGTCTCCTTCATAGGCGCTGCTGCTACTCGCTAACAGCACTTGCCCCTGACAGTCTGTTGAGGCTACACGGGGGACCTTTGTCTTTGTCTCCTTCATAGGAGCTGCTGGTACTCGCTAACAGCACTTGCCCCTACAGCCTGTTGAGGCTACACGGGGGATCTTTGTCTTTGTCTCCTTCATAGGCGCTGCTGCTACTTGCTAACAGCACTTGCCCCTACAGCCTGTTAGAGGCTACACGAGGGATCTTTGTCTTTGTCTCCTTCATAGGCGCTGCTGCTACTCGCTAACAGCACTTGCCCCTACAGCCTGTTAGAGGCTACACGGGGGATCTTTGTATTTGTCTCTCTCATAGGCGCTGCTGCTACTCGCTAACAGCACTTGCCCCGACAGTCTGCCAAGGCTACACAGGGGATCTTTGTCTTCCTATTTTTTTATTTCACCAGGCAAGGCCCACTGAACTAAAGGGCTATTTCAAAGCAACCAGGCCACAAAGGTGAGCTCAACAAAGTGGCTAATCACGTGGACATTTATAGCAGCCAAATGCTCTGAACGCACCTCGATTCTAAATGTGGAGGGGAAAACCGGGAGGACCCCAAGAAAAATCCACCCGACCACGGGGAGAGTGAGAGAGACGCAAACTCCAAACATACGTGAAGGTCGGAATCGCAACCCCACGACCTCCTGTACACCAGGCGAGGTAGTTAACATCTCCTAGCCTCCGTGATGATGATGATGAGAGAGACACGCAAACTTCAACTATATCGTCAGGGTCGGGATCGAACCCACGCCCTCCTGTACACCAGGCGAGGTAGTCAACATCTCCTAGCCAGCGTGGGCGCCCCTTGTGTGAACAGCGCGCGACTCACTGGGCGGGTGGTGAGACACCTGCTCGGCAATGAACGTCACGCTGCCCTTGGTCGCCCACGGGACCGGCCCGTCCGCCGCCAGCTCCTGCTGGAGGGAGGGGACATCACGCGGTGACGTCGGCAGGCGCCGTCATCACCAGCGTCACCAGAACCATCAATGTCGTCGTCAGCATCGTCGTCATTGCCAGCGCTATCAACATCAGCACCACCATCAACACGAGGACCATCATCACCAGCGGCAAAACCATCACCATCATCATCAGCACCATCACCATCATAACCAGAACCATCAACGTCATCGTCAGCATCATCGTCATCGCCGGCGCCATCAACACCAGCGCCACCATCAACACGAGCACCATCATCATCGTCAACACAATCGTCATCATCAGCACCATCGTCATCATCAGCACCATCGTCATCATCAGCACCATCGTCATCATCAGCACCATCATCACCAGCATCAGAACCATCATCATCATCGTCAACACGATCGTCATCATCAGCACCATCATCACAAGCGCCACAATCAACACGAGCACCATCATCATCAGCGCCAAAACCATCACCATCATTGTCAGCACCTTCATCATCACCAGCACCATCTCCAGCACTATCATCATCACCATCAGCACCAACGTCACCATCATCACCATTACCATCATTAACACCAGCACCATCATCATCATCATCACTACCACCATCATCATCAGCACCATGGTTGGGCGGGGGGGGAGAGATGGGGTAGGGGGGGAGTGGTGGTGGTGGGGAGGGGGGGCTAGTGATGTGGGAGCTAGTGGGGGGTAGTGGTGGGAGGGGGGAGTGGTGGGGGGAGAGTAGTGGTGGTGGGGGTAGTGGTGGTGGGGGTAGTGGTGGGGGGAGGGTAGTGGTGGGGGGGGGGTGATGAAGGTAGTGGTAGGGGGGGGTAGTGGTGGGGGAGTAGTGGTGGGGGGGGAGTAGTGGAGGAGTGGTGGCGGGTGTGGTGGGGGCACTGACGCTGGTCTCTTCCGCTGGGGCTGCCGGCACGGCCGCCACGACCTCTCCCTGCTGCTGCTGCTGCTGGTGCTGCTGCTGCTGGTGGTGGTGGTCGGGCACGGTCCAGTGGCAGTGAAACGTCTCGCCCAGGATGGGGTTGTACGGCTTCTTGGCGACGGACCCCTTGCGCCCGGCGTGGAACGAGGAGAGGTACCAGCGCACGACGCCCACCATGCGCTCGCGCGCGTCCACGCCGCCCGCCACGCTGGGAGACGCGGGGAGGGGGGGACACACGTAGGGTGACATTAGGAGACGTGGGGAGACGCAGGGCGAGTGTGGTGGTGGGTGTGGCGGTGAGTGTGGTGGTGGGCATGGTGGTGAGTGTGGTGGTGAGTGTGGTGAGCGTGGTGGTGAGTGTAGTGGTGAGTGTGGTGGTGTGTGTGGTGGTGAGTGTGGTGGTGAGCGTGGTGGTGAGCGTGGCGGTGAGTGTAGTGGTGAGTGTAGTGGTGGGCATGGTGGTGAGTGTGGTGGTGAGCGTAGTGGTGAGTGTGGTGGTGAGTGTGGTGGTGAGTGTGGTGGTGAGCGTGGTGGTGAGCGTGGCGGTGAGTGTAGTGGTGAGTGTAGTGGTGGGCATGGTGGTGAGTGTGGTGGTGAGCGTGGTGGTGAGCGTGGTGGTGGGAGTGGTGGTGAGCGTGGCGGTGAGTGTGGCGGTGAGTGTGGCGAGTGTGGCGATGAGTGTGGAGGTGAGTGTGGCGGTGAGTGTGGTGGTATCACGGTGAGTGTGGTGGTGAGCGTGGCGGTGAGTGTGGGAGCTGCTCACCTGACAAAGAGGTCGGGGTGAGCGAAGAAGTCGGCGTACATCTCCAGCAGCGAGCGCCGCTCCAGGATGAAGGTGGGTAGCACGACCTGCTCGCAGGACGGGCCTCTGTGAGTCTCAACGAGTCTCTGTGAGTCTCTGTGCAACTCTGTGTATCTCTACAGGGCTCTGTGAGCCTCTGTGAGTCTCTGTGCAACTCTGTGTATCTCTACAGGGCTCTGTGAGCCTCTGAGTCTCAACGAGTCTCTGTGAGTCTCTGTGTACCTCTACAGGGCTCTCTGAGTCTCTGTGAGTCTCTGTTAGTCTCTGTTAGTCTGTGCACCTCTGTGTATCTCTACAGGCCTCTGTGAGTCTCAACGAGTCTCTGTGCAACTCTGTGCAACTCTGTGTATCTCTACAGGGCTCTGTGAGCCTCTGTTAGTCTCTGTGTAACTCTGTGTATCTCTACACGGCTCTGTGAGTCTCTGTGTAACTCCACAGGGCTCCATGAGTTTCTGTGAGTCTCTGTGCAACTCTGTGTATCTCTACACGGCTCTGTGAGTCTCTGTGTAACTCCACAGGGCTCCATGAGTCTTTCTGAGTCTCTGTGTAACTCCATAGGGCTTTCTGAGTCTCTATGAGTCTCTGTGAGTCTCTGTGCAACTCTGTGTATCTCTGCAGGGTTCTGTGAGTCTCTGTGAGTCTCTGTGCAACTCTGTGTATCTCTACAGAGCTCTGTGAGCCTCTGTGAGTCTATAATTCCACAGGGCTCTATGAGTCTCTATGAGTCTCTGTGTAACTCCACAGGTCTCCCTGAGTCTCTTCTTTGGTGGAAATACGAGTCCCCTCTGGAGGGAGGGAGAGGGTGGGAGGGAAGGGGCAGAGGGAGTGGAGGGGGGGGGAGCGGGGGGGAGGGAGGGAGGGGGGAAGGGAGGGCAGGGAGCGGTGGGGGCGGTGGGGGCGGTGGGGGTAGTGATGGGGGTGGTGGTGGGGGTGGTGGTGATGGGGGTGGTGGGGGTGGTGGGAGCGGTGGGGGTGATGGGGGTGGTGGTGATGGGGGTGGTGGGGGTGGTGGGAGCGGTGAGGGCAGTGGGGGCGGTGGGGATGGTGGTGGTGGGGGTGGTGGGAGCGGTGGGGGTGGTGGTGGGGGTGGTGATGGGGGCGGTGATGGTGGTGGTGGGAGCGGTGGGGGTGGTGGTGGGGGTGGGGGCCTCACCTTGGTGAGGTCCATGCCCAGCTTGACCTGGGACAGCAGGTGCATGATGACGCTCTTGTGGTCCTCCACCGACTCCCCCTCCTCCGAGTCGTTTTCGTCCTGCGCGTCGTAGCGCTCTGCCCCACGCACGACACGCACGACACGCACGTGTACGTACACACGTGCACGTCGCACGTACACGCGTCGCACGTTGCGTATACGTACACACTTACACGAGTGTACGTAGACACATACACGAGTGTACGTACACACGTACACACGTCGTCACGTCGCGTGTACGTACACACGTCTTCACGTCGCGTGTACGTACACACGTGCATGTCGCACTACACTCGTCGTCACGTCGCGTGTACACGTGTCGCCACGTACACACGTCGTCACTTTGCGTGTACACACGTCGCACGTACACACGTTGCCACGTCGCGTGTACACGTGTCGCCACGTACACGAGTCGTCACGTCGCACGTACACACGTCGCCACGTACACGCGACGCACGTGTACACGAGTCGTCACTTCACGTGTACATGCGTTGCCACGAACACGCGTCGCCACGCGCGCCGCGTGACCGATAATCGCCGCGCGACCGACTGCGGTAACAACGTGTCTCGTTGACAACCCTTTGTCGCTCCACTATCGGATGACAGGCGTCCGTGCCAGGAGGCCGGGGACGCAGGAGCGTCTGGCAATGCTGCAGAAATACCGCACCCACGCCGAGCCATGCCGGAACACATCGGTTCCACTCCTCACGAAAGCGACGACCAGGATGCGCCGCCGTGGATTTATTGAACCGCCAACAATCGACTGCCAAAGCCCCGCGTCAAACGAGGATTCGTTTCGAGCGCAGGCAGGTAGATGGCAACGGAGGTGAGGAGGAAGCGGAGACCGACAGGGGACAGAACGGCATTGTGGTACGACCCATTCTCACCCCCCCACCCCCCCCCCACGGTACACACCGTCGTTGATGCAGCCCGAGGCGATGGAGACCAGCGGAGTCCGACAGGGGACAGAACGGCATTGTGGTACGACCCATTCTCACCGCCCACTGTGTCCAAGCCCCCCCCGCCCCCCCGGTACACACCGTCGTTGGTGCAGCCCGAGGCGATGGAGACCAGCGACTCGGTGGTGGCGGGGTGCTTGAGGCCCGAGGCTCCCAATGACCTGAGTTCCACCCCGGGGACCGGACAGCAGCAGCAGTGGAGACGTCATCATCGTCGTCATCGTCGTCGTTGTCATCGTCGTCGTCATTTTCCGTGAGCGAGCGTATCAGCGTGAGTGAGCGAGCGAGCGAGCGTGTCTGCATGAGTGACAGAGCGAGTGAGTGAGTGAGCGAACGACTGAGTGAGTGAGTGAGCGAGCAAACGTAACACAGCGAGTGAGTGAGTGAGCGAGTTAGCGAGTGAATGACTGAGCGAGCGAGCGAGTGAGTGAATTAGCGAGCGAGTGAATGACTGAGCGAGTGAGCGAGCGAGTGAGCGAGCGAGTGAGTTAGCGAGCGAGTGAATGACTGAGCGAGTGAGTGAGCGAGTGATTGAGTTAGCGAGCGAGTGAATGACTGAGCGAGTAAGCGAGCGACTGACTGAGCAAGTTAGCGAGCGAATGACTGAGCGAGTGAGCGAGCGACTAAGCGAGTGAGCGAGCGACTCACGTGCGCGGGGGCTTGGGCGACGTGCTGTCGTTGGCGTCGCTGTCGTTGGCGTCGTAGAACTCGTCCTCGCTGCTCGAGTAGGAGATGTGTGGGACTCCGGCGGCGTCGCGTGGCGACGTCAACACAACCGCCGCCTCCTCCTCGAAGTCGTCGTCGTCGTCGTCGTCACCGCCGCCGCCGCTGCTGCCTGCCATGGGGTGACGACGGTGACTCGGTAATGACTCGGTAAACCGTGGTGAGGAGGTGGTGAGGTCGCGGTGAGGACGCGCTGAGGTCGCGGTGAGGACGCGGTGAGGTGGTGGTGAGGAGGTGGTGAGGTGGTGGTGAGGTGGTGGTGAGCGCTTGAAAGGAGGCAATCGAAATCGAGTAGCCGGGGGCTGGGAGCGCTGCAGAGTAGCGCTAACCACTGCACCACCGCTCCGCACAGCACAAAAACACAAAGATCCCCCGTGTAGCCTCTAACAGACTGTTGGGGCAAGTGCTGTTAGCGAGCACCTATGAAAGTCGGCGCTGTGGCACACGAGGGGGTGCTTGGGCCAGCACCACGCCCGGCCGCCTTTGTCTCCCCAGTGGCGATGTTTACCACGCACCGCACCAGCTACTCATTTGATGCCGAGTCCACCTAGGGGAGGAGGCCCAGGACCGGTTCGGGAATAATCGCCACCGGCGTTGGCCGACGAGCGGGAGTCGAACTCGCAGCGCTAACCGCTGCGCCGCCGCTCCCCGCCACCCGCCACCCACGCCGCCCGCCCGCCGTGGCCGTACCGGAGCCGTCCTCCCCGTTGCCGGCGCCGGCGTGCGGCGGCGCCGGCGGCGACTTGGCGATGCCGAGCGACGGTGCCGCGGGGGAGGACACGTCGAGGGTGGTGGGGCGCGACTCCGCCGACCCTCCGCCCGCCTGCCGCTCCCCGGCGGTGCCGTGGGAACCTGCGGCACACGGCGGTGGGGGGCGGTGGGGGGGCGGTGGGGGGCAGTGGGGGGGCGGTGCAGGAGACTCCGTCACCGAGCGGCTGCGCTGACCGCGACACCGCCATCGCTCGTTCGCCGCGGAAGGGTTCGGGCCGAGACTCGCGGCTCATGTCTCAACGCCGTCAATTACCACCGCCGCCTCGTTAACACCATCGCCTCGTTAACACCATCGCCACCACCACTCAATCAGCACCACCATCACCATCTCACCACCACCACCATCGACTGTTTAACACCATCACCACCACTCAATCAGCATCACCACCATCTCACCACCATCTCACCACCACCGCCTCGTTAACACAATCGCCACCACTAAATCAGCAACACAACCATCTCACCACCACCACCATCGCCTGTTTAACACCATCGCCACCACTCAAACAGCAACACAACCATCGCACCACCATCGCCTGTTTAACTCCATCACCACCACTCCAATTATCCCCGCTCCCCCGATCTACATACAATTTCAAACGCACGTACATACACACTACAACCATCTCAACAACACCACCACCACAACCACCGTCTCCCCGCTCACCGTACCGGCGCGCGTGAGCTCCGGGCGGCCGCTTGCCGTACCGGCGAGCACCACCGCCGCTTCCTCTCCGTCGCCGCTCCTCACCGCCTCCACCGGGTTCAGCGAGCTCTGCGTTGCCACGCAACCACACGGGTCTATGTGTGTGTGTGTGTCTCTGTGTGTGTGAGTCTATGGGTCTACGGGTCTCTGTGTGTGAGTCTATGGGTCTCTGTGTCTCTGTGTGTGTGTGTGTCTCTGTGTGTGAGTCTACGGGTCTCTGTGTGTGTGTGTCTGTGGGTCTATGTGTGTGTGTGTGTCTCTGTGTGTGTGAGTCTATGGGTCTACGGGTCTCTGTGTGTGAGTCTATGGGTCTCTGTGTCTCTGTGTGTGTGTGTGTCTCTGTGTGTGAGTCTACGGGTCTCTGTGTGTGTGTGTCTGTGGGTCTATGTGTGTGTGTGTGTCTCTGTGTGTGTGAGTCTATGGGTCTACGGGTCTCTGTGTGTGTGAGTCTACGGGTCTCTGTGTGAGTCTACGGGTCTCTGTGTGTGAGTCTACGGGTCTCTGTGTGTGAGTCTACGGGTCTCTGTGTGAGTCTATGGGTCTCTGTGTGAGTCTATGGGTCTCTGTGTGAGTCTATGGGTCTGTGTGTGTGAGTCTATGGGTCTCTGTGTGTGAGTCTATGGGTCTCTGTGTGAGTCTATGGGTCTCTGTGTGTGAGTCTATGGGTCTCTGTGTGAGTCTATGGGTCTCTGTGTGTGAGTCTGTGGGTCTCTGTGCGAGTCTGTGGGTCTCTGTGTGTGAGTCTACGGGTCTCTGTGTGAGTCTACAGGTCTCTGTATGTGAGTCTATGGGTCTCTGTGTGAGTCTACGGGTCTCTGTGTGTGAGTCTACGGGTCTGTGTGTGTGAGTCTATGGGTCTCTGTGTGTGAGTCTATGGGTCTGTGTGTGAGTCTATGGGTCTGTGTGTGAGTCTACGGGTCTGTGTGAGTCTGTGAGTCTCTGTGTGTGAGTCTATGGGTCTCTGTGCGAGTTTATGGGTCTCTGTGTGAGTCTATGGGTCTGGGTGTGAGTCTGTGGGTCTCTGTGTGAGTCTGTGGGTCTCTATGTGAGTCTGTGGGTCTCTGTGTGAGATGAGATGAAATAACAATTCTTATTATTGTTAAATTATCCTGGCGGCTGGATCTCACCTTGGCGATCTGCAGCAAGACGATGCAGTGCTTTATGGACTCCACCATGTTCTGTGGGAACAGCATGACCATCGTCATCATCGTCATCGTCGTCAACGTCGTCTTCATCATCATCATTATCGTCATCATTGTCGTCGTCATCGTCACCATTATCATCGTCATCACCATCATCGTGGTCACCATCTTCATCATCACCATTATCATCATCACCACCGTCATCATCATCATCACCACCATCATCGTCGTCATCACCACCATCATCTTCGTCATCACCATCATCATCGTCATCATCACCATTATCATCATCACCATTATCATCCTCATCACCATCGTCATCCCCAATCGTCATCATCATCGTCACCATCATCACCGTCACCATCATCATCACCATCATCATCGTCGTCATCACCATCATCGTCATCACCATTAGTTGCGTTCCAATTGCACGTTTCAATCGTGAACGTGACGCACTTTCACGCGGACGGAGACACACGCCCAACCAACCAACGCACGCCTGCCCCACGGGTAGCTGTCGTTGACAATGATGGATTAAATCGGGTTAACTTAATGAAGAGATTCTATTGGTGTGCGTGCATGTGTTAGTGTGGTGTGGGGAACGGTAGTGGCAGCGGTGAGTGCAACGCCGCACTACGAACGCTCGATTCCCGCTCACCGCCTCCAACACCGGCGACGATTATTCAAATCGGTCCTGGGCCTCCTCCCCTAGGTCGACTCAGCCTCGAATGAGTACCTGGTGCGGTGTGTAAACATCGCCACTGGGGAGACAAAGGCGGCCGGGCGTGGTGCTTGCCACCCACCCCCTCGTGTGCCGTGCCGGCCTTCATAGGTGCTCGCTAATAGCCACTTGCCCCAACAGTCTGTTAGAGGCTACACGGGGGGTCTTTGTCTTTGTGTAGGTGCTGCGCCTCGCAAACAGCACTTGCCCCAACAGTCTGTTGGAGGCTAAATGGGGGGTCTTTGTCTTTGTGTAGATGCTGCTACTCGCAAACAGCACTTGCCCCGACAGTCTGTTGGAGGCTAAACGGGGGGTCTTTGTCTTTGTGTAGATGCTGCTACTCGCAAACAGCACTTGCCCCGACAGTCTGTTGGAGGCTACACGGGGGATCTTTGTGTGTTTGTAGGAAGGGGTGGAGACTTACCATGGAGATCCCTTTGAGTTCTCCCACCTTCTGCAAAGGACAAACACAACGCAAACACACCACCGCTTACAACACCGCAAAGACACTGCTAACACACACCGCGAACAAACGACCGCTTACAACACCACAAACACACACTGCTAACACGCAACCGCTAACACACAACCGCTAACACATAACCGCTAACACACTGGCCTAGTAGGCCTCGGCAAGGCAAGGTAATTTACCCTTTTTTAGCGGGTAAACGGCTAAAAGGTAAGGGTAAAGGTGTCGACATGCCAAGGGGTGAAGTAAAGGGTAGGGTAAAGGTAGCTCGGAAGAATTACCCGGTAGGGTAAAAGTAGCGCTCTACCTAGCATTTACCTGTTATGAACCTTGTTCATGTGTAGTAGTACCCCAGTAATTACCCTGTAATCGGGTCATTTGTATGGGTAAGTGTAGGGTAAAGGTAGGCTCGTTGTTTTTTACCTTTTACCTGACCTTGCCGAGGCCTACCACCGAGACAAACACGCTCCGATACCACGGTGAAGCCGTGTGGAAACTCCCGGCATGGGGAGTTCACTCACCCTCCTTTGCTCTTCGTCCTTGCACAGCTTGAGCTTCTCATCGAAGCACTGCGGGGACACGGAGGGACGGCGGCACAAACAGCGGCGGCAGCGTGAGCGAGACGATGTCCCATTGCTTGTCTGCCTTCCCCTATGTCTCACAATCTCCTGGTGTCTGTCTAGGTGCCGCGGTGGATAGATGTTAACCACCTCGCCTGGTATACAGGAGGTCGTGGATTTGAGCCTGAATCCTGACGATGCCTGCTGCTGTATATTTGGAGTTTGCGTGTCTCTCTCTCTCTCATCATCATCACGGTGGCTAGGAGATGTTAACTACCTCGCCTGGTGTACAGGAGGTCGTGGGTTCGGTCCCGACCCTGACAATGCCTGCTGCTGTATATTTGGAGTTTGCGTGTCTCTTATGATCATCATCACGCTGGCTAGGAGATGTTAACTACCTCACGTGTCTACCCCCGTGTCTCTCCCCGTGTCTCCCCCCGTGTCTCCCCCCGTGTCTCCCCCCACCCATCTCCCCCCGTGTCTCCCCCCGTGTCTCCCCCCGTGTCTCCCCCCGTGTCTCCCCCCGTGTCTCCCCCCGTGTCTCCCCCCGTGTCTCCCCCCGTGTCTCCCCCCGTGTCTCCCCCCGTGTCTCCCCCCGTGTCTCCCCCCGTGTCTCCCCCCACCCATCTCCCCCCGTGTCTCTGCCCGTGTCTCCCCCGTGTCTCCCCCGTGTCTCCCCCCGTGCGTCTCTGGCACCTGCTGCTGCTCAATGAGGATCTGCAGGTAGGCGTCAGCTTCCGCCAGTTTCCGCTCAAAGTCCCCGCCGCCTGGCGTCAAGTTCAGCTCGGGGTCCTGGGGGGCACGGCAGAGGAGGGGGGTGGGGGGAGCAGGGAGGGGGGGGCAGGTTCACAAATGAACCCACAATGCTTTGCTGACCTCGTCAAGGAACATCAACCATCACGAAAACTTCGGTCATCCTCGCAGCAGCGGCTTTCGCCTGGCCATTCCCTAGGTCGACTCAGCCTCAAATGAGCACCTGGTGCGGTGTGTAGTAAACATCGCCACTGGGGAGGCAAAAGCGGTTGGGCGTGGTGCTGGCCACCCACCCCCTCGTGCGCCACAGTGCCGGCCTTCATAGGTGCTGCTCGCTAACAGCACTTGCCCCAATAGTCTAATCAGGTGACAGGGGGGATTTTGTTTTTGTATGTGTGTAAGGCAGTGTGTGTGTAAGGCAGCGTGTGTGTAAGGTAGCGTGTGTAAGGCAGTGTGTGTGTGTGTAAGGCAGCATGTGTGTGTATGTGTGTAAGGCAGCGTGTGTGTGTGTGCAAGGCAGCGTGTGTGTGTGTGTAAGGCAGCGTGTGTGTGTAAGGCAGCGTGTGTGTGTGTGTAAGGCAGCGTGTGTGTGTAAGGCAGCGTGTGTGTGTGTAAGGCAGCGTGTATGTGTGTGTGTAAGGCAGCGCGTGTGTATGTGTGTGTAAGGGAGCGTGTGTGTGTGTGTGTAAGGCAGCGTGTGTGTAAGGCAGCGCGTGTGTATGTGTGTGTAAGGGAGCGTGTGTGTGTGTGTGTAAGGCAGCGTGTGTGTAAGGCAGCGCGTGTGTGTGTGTGTAAGGCAGTGTGTATGTGTGTGTAAGACAGCGTGTATGTGTGTGTGTATGTAAGGCAGCGTGTGTGTGTGTGTGTAAGGCAGCGTGTGTGTGTGTAAAGCAGCGTGTGTGTGTGTAAGGCAGCGTGTGTGTGTGTGTGTGTAAGGCAGCGTGTGTGTGTGTAAGGCAGTGTGTGTGTGTGTAAGGCAGCGTGTGTGTGTGTGTGTAAGGCAGCGTTATGTGTGTGTAAGGCAGCATGTGTGTGTGTGTGTAAGGCAGCGTGTGTGTGTGTGTGTAAGGCAACGTGTGTGTGTGTGTGTGTAAGGCAGCGTGTGTGTGTGTGTGTAAGGCAGCGTGTGTGAGTGTAAGGCAGTGTGTGTGTGTGTAAGGCAGCGTGTGTGTGTGTGCGTCCGGTACCCTCAGCTGCAGCGAGTGCCTCTGGATCGTGTCTTCGAGCGCTCCGATCCACTTCTCCCGCTCGTCTGCGTCGCGCGCTGACGGAGAACGTTCGCAAACACTGAATCACTTTCACCACCGACAGTCAAGTCGACAATTCGAGTTCGACCCCCGATGAAGCTTGGAGAGCCGAATCGAGTTCAAAAGAACTCACAAACGCCTGGTGAAAGACCCAACGCAGAAGATCCCTGGGTTTGATCTTCCACGGAAGCTGATGGTCCACCCAAAACCACATCCACTGCACAAACCATTGCAGCAGATGTGGATACCTAATGCACCAATGGAAATTTTTAAACTCTCCAGTGTATATACAGCTCTTTTTTCAGAAGCGACCTAGCCATGAATGGTATTGTATGAATGTTGAACTTCTTTTGCACCGTACGAAGCCAACCGTGCTAATCCGAGGGAGCTCAATTAAGTGGCTTATCACGTGGTCAACAGCTAAGGCCCACTGAGCTTTACAGCTCTTTCTTTTGAGAAGCTACCCGGCCATCACCAATGATAGCTCAACGAAGTGGACTTATCATCACGTGGAAATGTACAGCGGTCAAATACTCTGAACGCGCGTTTGATCCTAAACGTGGCGGGAAAAACCGGAGGACCCGGAGAAAAATCCACGTGAACACCGGGAGAGAGACACGCAAACTCCAAACATACAGCAGGCGTCAGGGTCGGGATCGAACCGACGACCTCCTGTACACCAGGCGAGGTAGTCAACATCTCCTAGCCACCGTGATGATGATGAGAGAGACACGTAAACTCTAAATATACAGTAGCAGGCATCGTCAGGGTCGGGATCGAAACCACAACCTCCTTCATACCAGCTGTTGTCGGCTGTGTTGTCGGCTGTGTTGTCGGCTGTGTTGTAGGCTGTGTTGTAGGCTGTGCTGTAGGCTGTGTTGTCACAGCCTACAACACCTGTTATGAATAACGTTTACCCATCCAATCACTTTGCCAAGCTCAACCCCGCTTTAGCTTCCGAGCTGTGACGATACCGAGTGCATCCGTGGGCGACTTAGTCCCTGTGGTCTAATCAGCCTGAATAGAAGAATTTTTTCAGTGTCCAGCAGACTCTCGCTTATTCGCCGTGCGCGATTTTTGTCCAATGTGCGGACTAACCGCGCAACCTGAGATGTTGACGTACGTGAACAACTCATGCCCAAATTAATCATCTAAAGTCCAATTTTTGATTTAAAGCTTTCGTGACTGCAGGGATCCATCTTCTTGGTTGTTTCGGTAAAGTCACGTAGAATGGAAATAATAAAATAAAATACAACATAATAAAATCATTCTCACGACGTTTCGGCCACAACGCAAGCAGCCATCCTCAGGTGGAGAACAGGTCTGTCGAGAAGACTCTGTCTGACTGTCTTCTCGACAGACCTGTTCTCCACCTGAGGACGGCTGCTTGCGATGTGGCCGAAACGTCGTGAGAATTTCCATTCTACGTGACTTTACCGAAAGAACCAAGACGACATCTAAAGTCTGTTGCACGACATTGTTATTCTCGCCAATGCTTATTGCAAGTCACACGGCGCCTAAACCGCGCAAACAATCTGTTGCTCTCCTGTTCCTTCGAGACGCACGCGATCGCCCTCTGCAGTACAGTAGTTGCAATGTCTTGGAAAACAGTGGGGCGGAGTTTGGTTGATGTCGATGGGCTGTGGCTCTGCTGCTATCCACCCAGTGGGCAGGGAGCCTTCGGCGCGGGAGCAGCAAAGTGTTACGACCGAGCATGCGCGCGCATCGTCGATCGGTCGAACGTCAGTATTTAATTCTAGATTTGAAGCTTTCGTGACTGCAAGGATTCATATTCTTAGGTTTTTTCGGTAAAGTCACGTAGGTAAAACATTAAAATTAATAAAAGTAAAATATAATCAAAATCACGACGTTTCGGAGGCAACACAAGCTTCCGTCTTCAGGTGGAACCGTCACATCCACGACAGCTTGTGTTGCCTCCGAAACGTCGTGATTTTTATTTTATTTTACTCTTATTAATTTTAATGTTTTACCTACGTGACTTTACCGAAAAAACCTAAGAATATGTCAGTATTTGTTGACGGGCAAACTCAATCTTCCACGGGAAGATGGTTAGAGTTCGTGGATCATCCGCGATTCCGAATAATCAGCGGCCGTCCTCCCCATCATTGGCGCAGATAACCGAGCGTCTGCAGCATGTGTTGAGTTTTTTTTATTTGGTTTGTTCATGCAAGTAGGGAGTTACCCTGGAAGTGGAAAGTTTTCTGATCCACGGTGATGGTGAAAGTGCTGTCATCTTCATCGTCGATGCCAATCACCGCTCCCTACACACAGAGAGGAGAGAGAAGAACATCACAATCAACGCCAATAAAATCATTACCGTCATCGTCATCAGCGCCATCTCCATAGTCATAAAACAATACCAGAATGACCACCGATGCCTCCACCATTAAACCCTCACATTCACTATCATCGCAAAAACAACCCTTCCCAAATAAAACTATTCGAAAAAATATTTTTACTTTACCAGGTAACAGCTATGGAAGCTCTTTTTCAGAAGCGACCTGGACATCGCAAACCAAAGTTTAACGAAGTGGGCTTATTATCGCGTGGAAATTTATAGCAGCCAAATACTGTAAACGCGTGACGTCGATTCTAAATGTGGAGGGAAAAACCGGAGAGACCCGGAGAAAAATCCACGCGGCCACAGGGAGAGAGAAACGCAAAACTCCAAATATACAGCAGGTGTCAGGGTCGGGATTGAACCCACGACCTCCTGCATACCAGGCGAGGTAGTTAACATCTTTCCACCATGGCGCCCCAACACCAAAAACATCATAACAAATCGACACCAATAATACCATCGCTACCAAACACCACCGGTATCAACATCACCCAACATCACCCAACATCACCCAACATCACCCCGCACCACCAATTGCCTCTCCTTCCTCTGTTCGTAAGGAACGAGCAGCATTTATAATGGTAGATTGATCAAGCTTAGTCGGCCTCTCATGAACAACCGATTGTATCACCGGTGCCAT
This sequence comes from Lethenteron reissneri, assembly GCF_015708825.2. Taxonomy (NCBI): domain Eukaryota; kingdom Metazoa; phylum Chordata; class Hyperoartia; order Petromyzontiformes; family Petromyzontidae; genus Lethenteron; species Lethenteron reissneri. Next base: position 177,796 of record NC_083802.1, read on the forward strand.
CACGAGCGGCTGTAACATCACCAAAACCACCTCCACTTGTGACGATCTTCAACAACAACCGCCTTTCACCGCTAAGTCAAAATCTGAATATTTATTCATACTGGAGAAATCCGATGAGCTATGAAGCTCCCATTCACAGATGTTCAGGAGCGACAGTAACTGGCGGTGACGTCACCGCGGCGCTCGTGCCATGCTAGGTGCACCCTGAGGCGACGTGAAGTGTCGAAGGCGCGCCAGCAAGACGTCATGGGACAGACCCAGCAGATGCCACGTGTTTGACTGGCTGAGATGTTTCGCAGATGCACCACCAGCTGTGCTACCCACTGCGCCCAACTTTCTGTGTTTTTATTCCCCCCGGCACTCCGCTCGTCGTTGTTATGAGCGTCGCTCTCCCCGCCCTCCGTTGTTGCTGGAGGGCGACTGCCTCCAACTGCCCATTAGCAGCGTCCTTCACGACCACCACCACCGCCACCGCCGCCACCGCCGCCGCCACCAATACCACCACCGCCACCACCGCCACCGCCGCCACCACCGCCACCACCACCGCCACCACAATCAGCGCGCACGCTGCCACTCACCCGGAGTCGAACACAGCCCCGTCGGGACCCTCTCATCATCTTGTCTTTGGACTGAAATGAAAACAATAATGATATAATAATAAAGCACATTTCTCAAGTGGCACATTGCGTCCGTAGATCTCAATGCGCCCTGTAACGAAGACCTGAGCCAGTAGATTGATACCTGGGTGAGCTTTACTGGGTAAGATTAACAAAAAATGTTATATTTGTACATTTTTCAGTGACCTGTATACTTCCCCAACATTGTGCCACTCTAGAGCATCTAAGTTGCAAAACGAAGGGACAGGGAGGATGCTGACCACCAAATGTGCAACGCCCTTCACTACCTCTCCTCCAGTGGGTATGAGAGCTTCGGAAGACACCAGGGTTTGTAGAGTTAGTTTATTGAACCACGCGGTTAAGATGGGTTTTCCACTGCACCGTCATCCGTACTGTGTGTGTTGTGTGCCTGATGTCAACCACCCCTCGTCGTATCCTCCCCGTGTTGTGTACGGGAATCATCTTGTTAAAATATACAGCAGGCGTCAGGGTTCAGGATCGAACCCACGACCTCCTGCATACCAGGCGAGGTGGTCAACATCTCCTAGCCACCGTGGCGCCCAATCAACTGCTGGATGAGGGCCTCCCCACTCCGTGCGGGTAACACTGGTCAACGCACTTTTTCTGGCATAAGGTATTCCAATGGTTTTAAGGTAATTTTGGGGTGCTGATTCCAAATCTGGCAACAGTTTTTGTCTATCACATCAGGTTTTTGAAATATCAAATATTTAATTTTCAATAAAAACTGCGAAAGAAAAATATTAAATAAATGTGGATATCTACATAAAATGATATTATGAACACACTATCCTAAAAATACAGCACCATATTTTAACACTAAGCAGTCACTGACTCGCAACAACTTGCAATCATAAGTGACAGAGTTAATTTCTGGTAAAATCAATGAAAATGGGTGTGCCGATAGCATCACATCTCAAAAATGAGATGTGATAGAGCAAATCTGAAATCAGATTTGGAATCAGCACCCTGCAAAAGTCCAGGCCAGAAAAACATGTTAATTTTTTGTTGACCAGTGTAAAATCGGAGGTGACTGCACCACACCTCACCATGCTGGCCTGTGTGGGAATGAATGAAGGCGGTGTGTAGTACATGCAATGCGTTGTGCTGCAATGCCCTCTGCTGTTCACAAGGCAGCATAGCCACCCGCCCATACCCCCGAAGCGGCCTTTAACTTTGCAGGCGTTGTCATCATAGATCGAAGCGTCATGTTATAACGCTAGAGTTTGGGGGTTGGGTTAAGTGACCACACATACGTAGGGATCGGGGGTATCAATTCTAGATTTGAAGCTTTCGTGACTGCAAGGATTCATACTCAGTTCTTTCGGTAAAGTCACGTAGGTAAATAAATGAAATTATAAAAATAATAAAAAATAAAGCAATAAAAATCACGACGTTTCGGAGGCAACACAAGTCTCCGTCATCAGGTGGGACCGTCACAGCCAGATTTGCTGCATCACTTCACAGCCAGATTTGCTGCATCACTTGATGCAGCAAATCTTGATGCAGCAAATCTGGCTGATGACGGAGACTTGTGTTGCCTCTGAAACGTCGTGATTTTTATTGTTTAATTTTTATTAATTTTTATTTAATTTTTTTACCTACGTGACTTTACCGAAAGAACTAAGAGTATGAATCGGGGGTATCGTCATGCAGCGTATCCCTTACCCCACCCCTACGTCTTAACCCCTCATCCTAACCCTACGCACACCTACAACAACAACTCCCTCAACCCCAAACTGTTTCCTTTACTTGGCAGCCCTTTGATTGGTGGGAAAACCCACCACCGTCGCTGCCCACCGCTCACATTAACATTGGCTGCTGGCATTTGAGCTACGCCCACTTCAAACCTTTCTAAACAGTTTTTACCTTGAGAAGCTAACCCCCTCTTCCTGATGATGAACGCTTGTGCTGCGATCGAAAAGTCGTAGTTTGTTGTTATTTTCTTTAAACCTACTATCGACGTGACTTTACCGAAAGACCCAAAGAATGTTTCTTTAAAAGTAAACCTTTAACCCCCATTGTCTCTATCGCTAACCCACTTAACCGAACCCACGACCCAAGGCGTATCCCTGTACCTTTAACTTTAGATTTGCATGCTACTCAACCCTAATCCGACAGCTCTATCTTGACCCCTAGCCCATCACCGCACCCCTGTGCCCGTCATCCTTAACCGCGACTGACCAAACAGGTCACGCGTAGAAGTGACGTCCCTATTTACTGCTTACTCTGGTGTCCTTCCAACGCAACTACGGTTGGCACGGTTGGCTTATGCACGGTGCGAAAGAAGTTCAACGTACACACTCACCACAGAGACCCAGACTCGTACAGAGACCCATGGACTCACACAGAGATCCATAGACTCGCACAGAGACGCACAGACTCGCACAGAGACCCACCAGAGACTCACACAGAGACCCACAGACTCGCACAGAGACCCACAGACTCGCACAGAGACGCACAGACTCGCACAGAGACCCACCAGAGACTCACACAGAGACCCACAGACTCGCACAGAGACCCATAGACTCACACAGAGACCCACAGACTCGCACAGAGACCCACAGACTCGCACAGAGACCCACAAACTCGCACAGAGACCCACAGACTCACACAGAGACCCATAGACTCACACAGAGACCCATAGACTCACACAGAGACCCATAGACTCACACAGAGACCCATAGACTCACACAGAGACCCATAGACTCGCACAGAGACCCATAGACTCGCACAGAGACCCATAGACTCACACAGAGACCCATAGACTCACACAGAGACCCATAGACTCGCACAGAGACCCATAGACTCGCACAGAGACCCATAGACTCACACAGAGACCCATAGACTCACACAGAGACCCATAGACTCGCACAGAGACCCATAGACTCGCACAGAGACCCATAGACTCACACAGAGACCCATAGACTCACACAGAGACCCATAGACTCGCACAGAGACCCATAGACTCGCACAGAGACCCATAGACTCACACAGAGACCCATAGACTCACACAGAGACCCATAGACTCCCAAACTCTGCATCGAGCACTTTCAGAAGCTGCTGCTTCTGCGACCGTCTGGAACGCTCTCTTCCTTTCGATGTTAGGAAGTCACTGGTGAGCTGTAATGCACTTTTAAATCATCTATATTGACAAACGCATTCCTTTAGAACTGCTTCTTGTTGCTGTTTAATTTGTTATTTTTCACCCCGCACCTCCGATTAGTACGGTTGGCTACGTACGGTGCGAAAGAAGTTCCACCGTACAGACATTAGGAAGTCACTGTGCACTTTTTAAATCATCTTGATGGGCAAACTCATTCCATTAGAGCTGATTATTGTTGTTGTGTTTAGTTTGTTGTCTTTCACCCCGGCACCTCCGATTAGTACGGTTGGCTACGTACGGTGCGAAAGAAGTTCCACCGTACAGACATTAGGAAGTCACTGTGCACTTTTTAAATCATCTTGATGGGCAAACTCATTCCATTAGAGCTGATTATTGTTGTTGTGTTTAGTTTGTTGTCTTTCACCCCGACACCTCCGATTAGCGCGGTTGGCTACGTACGGTGCGAAAGAAGTTCCACCGTACAGACATTAGGAAGTCACTGTGCACTTTTTAAATCATCTTGATGGGCAAACTCATTCCATTAGAGCTGATTATTGTTGTTGTGTTTAGTTTGTTGTCTTTCACCCCGGCACCTCCGATTAGCGCGGTTGCCTACGTACGGTGCGAAAGAAGTTCCACCGTACAGACATTAGGAAGTCACTGTGCACTTTTTAAATCATCTTGATGGACAATCTCATTCCATTAGAGCTGCTTGTTGTTGTTGTTGTGTTTAGTTTGTTGTCTTTCACCCCGGCACCTCCGATTAGCGCGGTTGGCTACGTACGGTGCGAAAGAAGTTCCACCGTACAGTCGCACACACACACACACCCCGAGACCCAACCGCCTCTTCCCCCTCGCTCCGCTCCGCCGCGGCGGGGTCCTGTCGCCTCTCCCCGGGCAGGGTTCGCTAGGAAAGTCGGGGGGGTAGGTAGGTTGGACTAGGCCTCGGCAAGCTTGGACCGCCTCTCGCGCGCTTGGGCCCGAGGAGCGGTCGCCGGGCCCCTGTACCGTGTAGTAGGAGAGGAGGCCCGCGCTGTAGTCCAACACGAACCAGCGGTACTGCCATCCCTGCATCACGTTAGTCCACTTGCTCAGCGGGCCCTCCATCACGAACGCCATCGCAACCCCCCCCCCACCCCCCTTTTTTTACAACCCCCACCCCTACGGGGTGGGCGGGTGGGTGGGGCGTGGTGACGTCACTCAACAACACAGGCGCGGGGGGGGGGGAGTCACACGCGCCGTGCGTGATGACGTCACGCAACAACGCGGGAGTCGCACGCGGCGGGCGTGATGACGTCGGTTGACAACGCGGGAGACGCACGCGCCGGGCGTGATGACGTCGGTCAACAACGCGGGAGTCGCACGCGCCGTGCGTGATGACGTCGGTCGACAACGCGGGAGACGCACGCGCCGGGCGTGATGACGTCGGTCAACCACGCGGGAGTCGCACGCGCCGTGCGTGATGACGTCGCTCAACAACGCGGGAGTCGCACGCGCCGTGCGTGATGACGTCACACCACAATACCCGAGCGGGGGGGGGGGTCGGACGCGCCGTGCGTGGGCACGTCACTCAACAACACGGGCGGGGTGGGGCGGGGGTAGTGGCACGCGCCGTGCGTGATGATGTCACGCAACAACACTGGAGTCGCACGCGCCGCACGTAATGATGTCACTTCACAACAACGGAGCGTGGGGGGGGGGACACCGCGCCGTGCGTGATGACGTCACACCACAAAACCCGGAGGGGGGAGTCCCACGCACCGTGCGTGATTACGTCACTTGCTTGTGACGTCGTCGCGTAACCGTCGTTATGTTTTGGGCGACGTCACCGCCGCACGACCCCAACCCCTGACGATGACTGCTGTATATTTGGAGTTTGCGTGTCTCTCGAGATCGAACCCACGACCTCCTGTAGACCAGGCGAGGTAGTCAACATCTCCTAGCCACCGTGATGATGATGATGAGAGAGAGACACGCAAACTCCAAATATACAGCAGCAGCCATTGTCAGGGTCGGGATCGAACCCACGACCTCCTGTAGACCAGGCGAGGTAGTTAACATCTAGCCACCGTGATGATGATGAGAGAGAGAGACGCAGACTGCAAATATACAGCAGGCATTGTCAGAGTTGGGATCGAACCCACGACCTCCTCTTCATCTTCTTGGTTCTTTCGGTAAAGTCACGTAGAATGGAAATAATAAAATAATAAAAATAAAACAATAAAATTATTCTCACGACGTTTCGGCCACAACGCAAGCAGCCGTCCTCAGGTGAAGACCAGGTCTGTCGGGGAGACAGCGTCTGAATGAAACACCACGCTTGGAGCGTCTATTTAAGCTGGGTTGGAAGGGGGGGAAGAGCGCCTTGACAAAAGAATTTGCATATCAAGAGGAATTTAGCATATTTATGGTAAATGCAGGTATGTGATTAGTACTACTTGTGAAATGCGTAGGAGGTGGGCGGGGGGGTTTCAAAGTCATATTATGCCCGTACATTATGCAGGATTAGCAGCATCAAAGGGAGGGGATGTACACCAGGCGAGGTAGTCAACATCTCCTAGACCCCATGGGCGCCCCAAGAACTCAAGAGGGCGCCAGTTTCACGGCCGCATCTTTAGAGGTGGGGTGTGGGATTTTTGTACCTCCTGTTTAAGATCAATTCTCATCATAAGGAACAGGCGAAAACAAGAATCAGGATTCTTATTCATATCCCGACCCTGACGGTGCCTGCTGCTGCTGTATATTTGGAGTTTGCGTGTCTCTCTCATCATCATCACGGTGGCTAGGAGATGTTGACTACCTCGCCTGGTGTACAGGAGGTCGTGGGTTCGATCCCGACCCTGACGCCTGCTGCTGTTGTATATTTGGATTGTGCGTGTCTCTCATCATTACAGTAATTTTAGTAAAATTAAAATTTTAGTAAAAAAAAAAATGACAATTTTATTAAAATTATTTTTTTTGTAAAATTATAATTTTAGTAAAAAAATTATTTTAGTAAATTTACTGTAATTTTACTGGAGCAGTTACACCTGATGACGGAGGCTTGTGTTGCTTCCGAAACGTCGTGATTTAATTTAGTTATTTTCATTTATTATTATTTTATTATTTTTACCTACGTCACTTTACCGAAAGAACTTAAGAGTATGAATCCTTGCAGTCACGAAAGCTTCAAATCTAGCATGTGTGTTATTTCTTTATTTCGCGTGAATATTTTGGTGGGGGGTAGGTGGTGGGGTAGTTGCAGGTGTGTAAGGGGCCGTCCATAAATGACGTCACGCACCGAAGGGGGGGGGGGGGTCAGACATTTGTGACGACGTATGACGAGGGGGGGGGGGGGGTTGAGAAATGTAACGTCACATCAAAATGTGCAACTTTAAATAAATATAGACAACACGTTCTACTTAATTAAATATAATTTTTAATAAATGTTTTCTCCTACAACATCAAAGTGCAGCGCCACATTAAATACGCACTACAATGACAATAGTTCAAAGCGATTTGAAGCATCTTTTTTGGGGGGGGGGAGGGGGGCAGAGATTTGTGACGTCATATTTAAGGGGGGGTCTGACTTTGTGACATCGTGTGACGAGGGGGGGGGTCAAAAATCGTCAAAAATGACGTCATTTATGGCCGCGTGACGTCATTTATGGTCGGCCTCTAAGTGTGTATGTGGGGAGCGGTAGTGTAGTGGTCAGCGCGCCACGCTACGAACCTGGCGACACGGGTTCGATTCTCGCTCACGGCCAACACCCGGTGACGAATATCTGAGCCGGTCCTGGGCCTCCCCTAGGTCGATTAAGCCTCAAATGAGTACCTGGTGCGGTGTGTAGTAAACATCGCCACTGGGGAGACAAAGGCGGCCGGGCGTGGTGTTGGCCACCCACCCCCTCGTGTGCCGTGCTGGACATCATAGGTGCTCGCGAACAGCACTTGCCCCATCAGTCTGTCAGAGGCTACACGGGGGATCTTTGTCTTGTTGTATGCCCCACGTCAACACACACCACTGTGTGTGTGTTGACTCTCGTTGGCCGGGGGGGATTTCCCACTCCTCGCCTCCACCACCCAATACCAACACACCCGCCATTCGCCACGAAGTGACGGTCACGCCACCACGGCGCCTGTGCCAGGCCAGGTGCACTTTGAGGCCATCGCGTGAAGTGTCGAAGGCTCGCTCGCTGACAGGAGGTCACGGGACAGACCCGATAGGTGCCATGGGTTGACTGCTGCTGTGCCAGGCTAGGTGCACGAGGAGGTCACGGGACAGACCCTGCAGGTGTCATGGGTTGACTGCTGCTGTGCCAGGCTAGGTGCACGAGGAGGTCACGGGACAGACCCTGCAGGTGCCATGGGTTGACTGCTGCTGTGCCAGGCTAGGTGCAGGAGGAGGTCACGGGACAGACCCTGCAGGTGCCATGGGTTGACTGCTGCTGTGCCAGGCTAGGTGCAGGAGGAGGTCACGGGACAGACCCGGCAGGTGCCGTGGGCTGGCTGACCGAGATGACCGGTAGATGCACCAACGAGCTGTTTCCCCCCCCACCCCTTACCGTGCCAACTCGCTGTATTTTATCCACCCCCAGCGCTCCGCTCGTTGTTGTGAGCTCGCGCCGCTCCCTCTGCCCCCTCCGTTGCTGGAGGGGGCGACCGCCTCCAACTGTAGCCCAGTAGCGGCGTCCTTCACGAGCCACCATCACCACCATCACGTGGGTGTTGGACAAGGCTCGCGAAGGACGCTGCTACTGGGCAGTTGGAGGCAGTTGCACGACCGCCTTTGTCTCCCTAGTGGCGATGTTTACTACACACCGCACCAGGTCACTTATTCGAGGCCGAGTCGACCTAGGGGGGGGGCCCAGGACCCGGTTCAGAATAATCTCCACTGGGTGTTGGTGGCCGTGAGCGGGAATCGAACCCTATACGGGAGTGGTGATGGTGGTGGAATCTTCGTATTTGTCTCTCTGTGGAGGTCACCGCGGGTCACGCGGAGTGGCTGGGCGAGTGGGCACGTGCTCGGTCGGGTTTAAATGCCTCTCCCCCCCTCCCCCCCCTCAACACGTGAGTGGGCACGCCATCTCGAGCGGAACTCGAAGGTCCGCTCTGCGCTCTGCACCGCCACCGCCGGTTCGTGCCGGACGCGGCTTGGGAGCCGAGACGGATTCCGAGGCGTGGGGGCGTGGGGGGGGACGTTGAGGAGGAAACTTCTCTCGCCCATTCGGCCCACGCCACTCCCGCTCGCTCGCTCTCTAAGCCGTCCGGGGCCACCCAAGTTCGAATCCACGGCTAACAAACTACACAACATGTCTGCTTCTTTTTCGATTTAAAGTTTTCGTGACTGCAGGGATTCATCTTCTTGGTTCTTTCGGCAAAGTCATCACGTAGAAACGTCGTGAGAATTATTTTATTATGTTTTATTTTTTATTATTGTATTACTTCCCCTTCTACGTGACTTTACCGAAAGAACCAAGAAGATGTCTGCTTCTTCTTCCAATCTTTTTGCCGGTATCAAAATAATGGGGGGAGGGGGGGAATAGGCTTTACCTAAACTATAAACATTTTTTTTTTACCAAGTAAATGGCTCTTATTGCTACTAAAAATAGCTCTTCCTGTTACTGCTTTTATTTTACCAGGCCCCACTGATCTACGTAGCTATTTTACAGCAGCAACGTGGTTATCACAAATGCTTGCTTCAACGAAGTGGGATTATCATCTTCATCATCATGATCGTGTGGACATTTATAGAAGCAGCCAAACACTCTGAACGCGTATCGTTGATTCTCAATGTGGAGGGGAAAACCGGAGGACCCGGAGAAAAATCCATGCGACCACGGGGAGAGAGAGAGAGACGCTAACTCCAAATATACAGCAGCAGACATCGTCAGGGTCGGGATCGAACCCACAACCTCCTGTACACCAGGCGAGGTAGTTAACATCTCCTAGCCACCGTGATGATGAGAGAGAGACACGCAAACTCCAAATATACAGCAGCAGGCGTCAGGGTCGGGATCGAACCCACGACCTTCTGTATACCAGGCGAGGTAGTCAACATCCCCTAGCCACCGTGATGATGATAGAGAGGGAGACGCAAAATCCAAATATACAGCAGGCATCGCCAGGGTCGGGATCGAATCCACGACCTCCTGTACACCAGGCGAGGTAGTTAACATCCCCTAGCCACCGTGACGTGCCTATGTATGTTGAACTTCTTTTGCACCGTACGTAGTCAACCGTGCTAATCGGAGGTGCGCGCGGGGTGGTTTGGGTGGGTTATGGGGAAGGACAACAACCTAAACCCACCACAACAATAACAACAAGCGGTGCTAAAGAAATTAGTTTTTACTGGTAGGAACCTCCTGGTTACACCAGCCCACAAGGGATTATTGTGTCCGTCCGTCGTGCAGGGAGGGGCTGGGTGGGGAGGGGAGGGTGGGTGGGGATGGGAGGGTGGGGAGGGCTACGTGGGGAGGGTGGGGAGGGGCTGAGTGGGGAGGGTGGGGCTGGGTGGGGGGTGGGAGGGTGGGGCTGGGTGGGGGGTGGGAGGGGTGGGGCTGGGTGGGGAGGGGCAGGTCACCCCGTGGTGCCCTTATAAAACTCAACGTTTAACCTACTCACGCCGGCTTGTGCCCGCCCTCACAGTCGGGCATATTTGCGGAATACACCACGCCGCCGTTGACCCTGGCCATTGACCGAGCAACCCAACGTTCCTACCAGCTCCCTCCGCAGCAGGAATGTGTTCAATCAACCTGTTTGGCGTTCGTCTGTCGCTCGCCACTGGCGAGAAGAGACCCATCAGCGTTACGCAACTGACGAAGAGATAACGCAGCCGGACTGACTCGGAGCGAGATCTCGGCTGCCAAACCGGAGCTGGTGAATAGCACACGTACACACACGTACACACACGCACGTACACACACACACGTACACACACGTACAAACACACGTACACACACACGCACACACACGTACACACACGTACAACAACAAAAACCGCCATTCGCCACTAAGTGGCGGTGACGTCACCACGACGCTTGTGCCAGGCCATGTGCACCTTGAGGCCACGTGAAGTGTCGAACGCCCGCTGGCAGGTCACGGGGCAGACCCAGGTGCCACGGGTAGACTGACTTAGATGAGTGGCTGATGCATCACCTGTGCCCCCTACTGTGCCAACTTGCTGTGCTTTAGCTACCCGGCGCTCCGCCCGTTGTTGTGAGCGTCGCGCCTCCGCCCTCCGTTGTTGTTGGAGGGCGACTGCCTCCAACTGCCCAGTAGCGTCCTTCACGAGCCTCCTCCACTGAGGCCGATCTTGACACCGCTGGTACCGGTCATCGGCAAATCCACTCAGTTCCACGTCCTCCTGTCCCACGTCACTCCATCTCTTCTCTAGCCCGTGCCGCGCCCGTTTAGCCCCCTCGATCCGGCCGAACAAAAGATGTTTAGGCATGCGGTGGCTGGGCATGCGGGCTACATGACCCAGCCAACGCAGCCTTGCCTCCCGGAGGAGCTCACCGATGGGACTTTGCCCAGATCTTTCAAGGACTTGCGAGCTCCTCACACAATCCAGCCTGGTTAAACCCAGGATGGATCTAGGCAGGCCAGCATAAATGTTTCCAGACACGTACACACACACGTACACACACGTACACACACACACGTACACACTCAAACGTACACACACGTGCACACACACGTACACACTCAAACGTACACACACACACACGTACACACACGCGCTAAAGACAAAGATCCCTCCCGTATGGCGTCCAACAGATTTCTTTGAGACAAGTGCTGTTAGCGAGTAGCAGCAGCACCTATGAAGGAGACAAAGACAAAGATCCCCCGTGTAGCCTCTAACAGACTGTTGGGGCAAGTGCTGTTAGCGAGTAGCAGCAGCACCTATGAAGGAGACAAAGACAAAGATCCCCCGTGTAGCCTCTAACAGACTGTTGGGACAAGTGCTGTTAGCGAGTAGCAGTAGCAGCGCCTATGAAAGAGACAAAGACAAAGATCCCCCGTGTAGCCTCGAACATACTGTCGGGGCAAGTGCTGTTAGCGAGTAGCAGCAGCACCTAATGAAAGAGACAAAGACAAAGATCCCCCGTGTAGCCTCTAACATACTGTTGGGGCAAGTGCTGTTAGCGAGTAGCAGCAGCAACTATGAAGGAGACAAAGACAAAGATCCCCCGTGTAGCCTCTAACAGACTGTTGGGGCAAGTGCTGTTAGCGAGTAGCAGCAGCACTTATGAAAGAAACAAAGACAAAGCTCCCCCGTGTAGCCTCTAACAAGACTCTCGGGGCAAGTGCTGTTAGTAGCGAGTAGCAGCAGCGCCTATGAAGGAGACAAAGACAAAGATCCCCCGTGTAGCCTCTAACAGACTGTTGGGACAAGTGCTGTTAGCGAGTAGCAGTAGCAGCGCCTATGAAAGAGACAAAGACAAAGATCCCCCGTGTAGCCTCGAACATACTGTCGGGGCAAGTGCTGTTAGCGAGTAGCAGCAGCACCTATGAAGGAGACAAAGACAAAGGTCCCCCGTGTAGCCTCTAACAGACTGTCGGGGCAAGTGCTGTTAGCGAGTAGCAGCAGCACCTATGAAGGTGACAAAGACAAAGATCCCCCGTGTAGCCTCTAACAGACTTGGGGCAAGTGCTGTTAGCGAGTAGTAGCAGCAGCCCCTATGAAGGAGACAAAGACAAAGGTCCCCCGTGTAACCTTAACAGACTGTTGGGACAAACACTATTAGTAGCGAGTAGCAGCAGCAGCGCCTATGAACGGAATGGAACGCTCCCGTTGCAGCGCAGGATGCTCCCGTTGTAACGCGGTTTTCGAGCGGTCGACGGCGAACGACTTCCTGTTGATACTCCGACTGATGCTCCGCATGTTGTGGAGTGACTCATGCAGCCAGCTATGATAGTACATGTTGTTTACGTCGTTTATTGTGAAAATTCGGTCACATTTCCTATGATCACTGTTTCATTGCTTTTACGGCTTTATTTTGGTGATTTTAGAAAGTTTTTTCGGTTTGGCCATGTTTGTTTGTTGTAGTACAGAGTTAGCCTGATGGCCTTAATCTAAGTTGTCTTGTGGTTGTTGTTGTTGTTTGACTTGCATCGCACTGGGATTTTTGCACACAGCGGTGGTGTGCGGTGCCTTTTCTGCAATATTTTGCTGTTTTTTCTTGGATTTTCTGTTTGCACTTAGTCACTAAGAAATGTATTCTTGTTCATGTTTTGTTTTTTGTTTGTTTCGGTTGCACCCGATTCAAGAGCCGAATGGCTCACAGGGCTTTACCTAATAATTGAAACTTGAACTTGAACTGCGCAGCTGAGCGTCTCACAGCGCGGTGCGCGTAGTGGCTGGTGGTAGTGCGTCGTGTTTCTCCACAAACCTCATCGCGGCAAACATTATTCGTGGGGAGAAATTTGTTCCGGCTTAATGCGGTAACCTTTCAGTTAACGCATCTTAACGACACGCCGACTACTACTGCTGCCACGGTACGGTCAGCGGCGTTAAACGAGGACTGACTGTGAATTTAAAAACCCATCACCTCCGCGTGTTCAATCATCAACCGAGCACGACGCTTCCACACAGAGAGAGAGAGCGAACGAGTAAGAGACGGAGAGAGACTTTTTTGACTTTTAAACAACTTTTATTTCCGCCAGCAGAGACACACACAGAGAGAATAATAGACACAGAGAGAGAGAGAAAGAGACACGGAATATGATAGAGACAGGGAGACGAGAGAAAGAGACAGAATAAGAGACAGAGACAATACGAGACAGAGAGAAAGAGAGAAAAAAAAAACCCACCCCAAACATTCAAGCAAACAAAATCACAATCACTATGAGTGGCAAAATATAGTAGTAGGTTTTTACCCTTTTAAACTGGTGTCAGTTTTGTACCAGTTTAAAAAGGTAAAAACCTACTACTAAAATCACAATCAGAATATTTATTTATACTGGAGGAATCCGATGAGCTATAAAGCTCTCCCCCCCTCCCCCACCTGCCACACAGACACACACGTCACATCGACGATAAATACACAGACGCGTTCATTTTTCTACACGCCATGAGCCAGCGGGCGAGTCATTTACTGGCACACTGGCACGCTGGCAGGCTGGCAGGCTGGCAGGCTGGCTGGCAGGATGGCTGGCTGGCAGGCTGGGACACTGGCACACTGGGACACTGGCAGGCTGGCAGACTGGCAGGCTGGCAGGCTGGTACACTGGGACACTGGCACACTGGGACACTGGGACACTGGCAGGCTGGCAGACTGGCAGGCTGGCAGGCTGGTACACTGGCACACTGGGACACTGGGATACTGGCAGGCTGACACACTGGCACACTGGGACACTGGGATACTGGCAGGCTGGCACACTGGCACACGGGCAGGCTGGCTGGCAGGCTGGCAGACTGGCACACTGGGATACTGGGACACTGGGACACTGGCAGGCTGGCTGGCAGGCTGGCACGCTGGCACACTGGGATACTGGCAGGCTGGCAGGCTGGTACACTGGCACACTGGAACACTGGCACACTGGGACACTGGGATACTGGCAAGCTGGCACACAACGCAAATTATTTGTCCTGTGCGGTTCACAGTAAAAACTCACTTCGAGATATCGAGTTCTACGGATCATGAGACACACTTCTCTGTCGGAGCGGTGGCGCCATCGATGAGTGCGCCGTGCGCCACGGAACCTGGTGATCCTCGGGTGTCGAACCGGTCCCTGTGCCTCATCCGCCCCTCTCCCTCCCTCCCCTAGGTCGACTCGGCCTTCAAACGAGTACTGTAACCGGCGCGACGCCATACCTGTCGACTCATACGGGTCACCCCGTATTCTCGTGCAGGGAAATCGGGTGTTCAGGTCCACGTGGCGGCGTTACAGCCGTTTCGATGCGGGCCACAAAAGAGATGTCTGTCTGTTTGTGTTTCTCTCCTTGCGATGGGACTGTGTAGGATGAACGTTGAGGTTTATAAGGGGCAAGGGGTGACCAAGAAGGTCTGATTTGGTCTGTGATAAGGTAGAGCACTAATAAGGGGTTGGCAGGTTTGTAGTAGTGCAGTGTATAGTGTAGTGTATAGTGTATAGTGTAGCGCACAGTGTAGTGTATAGTGTAGTCTATAGTAGTGTAGTGTATAGTGTAGTCTATAGTAGTGTAGTGTATAATATAGTGTAGTGTATAGTGTAGCGCACACTGTAGTGTATAGTGTAGTGTATAGTGATGTAGTGTATAGTAGTGTAGTGTATGGTAATGTAGTGTATAGTGTAGTGTATAGTAGTGTAGTGTATAGTAGTGTAGTGTATAGTATGGTAGTGTAGTGTATGGTAGTGTAGTGTATGGTAGTGTAGTGTATAGTAGTGTAGTATATAGTGTAGTGTATGAGATGAACGTTGAGATGTATAAGGGGCACAGGGTGACCAACAAGGTCTGATTTGGTCTGTACTAGGGTAGGGCACTGATAAGGGGCAGGCAGGCATGCGCCGTAAAAACTTCCATCAGCCCCGGTGGGGGAGAGACAAAGGCGGCCGGGCGTGGTGTCCCGTGCCCGCCTTCGTAGGTGCTGCTTTGCTCACTGACGGCACTTGCCCCCAGCAGTCTGGTGAGGCTACACGGGGAGGGGGGCATCTTTGCCTTTGTTAGGAGATTTGTTTTACACTTTGCATGGACATGGGCCACGTGCGTCTTATTCATCCGTAGAATACAATCGTTCACAAACAATTAGAATTAAAAGCATCATAACCACCGTCATCATATATTTTATCGTCATCATCATCGATACATTTGTTTCCCCTTTTATTCGACAGTAAAATATTGGCTCTTCTAAGAAATAAAAAAAATAATACAACAATTGCATCTTAATCCATCAGCACCACCACCAATAAGTAAAAAAAAAAATAAGTAAAACCGGCGAGTGCCCTTGGCAGACATGGACCCGGTCCTCCGACCATCGCCTCCAGTCTGTGACGACCAGTTAGTGCTGCTTGTTGCTGGCCGCTTCACGTTTGACTCGGCAGTCGTGGTTAGGCGAGTGTTTAGGGGCCATCACCAACACCCTTGACGATTATGCGGAACCGGTCCATGGGCCTCCTCTAGGTCAACTCAGCCTCAAATGAGTACCTGGTATAGCGGGGTGTGTAGTAAGCATCGCCACTAGGGAGACAAAGGCGGCCGGGCGTGGTTGCTGGCCACCCACTCCCTCGTGTGCCACAGTGCCGGCCTTCATAGGTGCTCACTAACAGCACTTGCCCCATCAGTCTGCTCGAGGCTACACGGGGGATCTTTGTCTCCTTCATAGGCGCTGCTGCTACTCTCTAACAGCACTTGCCCCATCAGTCTGCTAGAGGCTACACGGGGGATCTTTGTCTTTATCTCCTTCATAGGTGCTGCTGCTACTCTCTAACAGCACTTGCCCCATCAATCTGCTAGAGGCTACACGGGGGACCTTTATCTTTATCTCCTTCATAGGTGCTGCTGCTACTCGCTACAGCACTTGCCCCGACAGTCTGCTAGAGGCTACACGGTGGATCTTTGTCTTTGGATGAGACGGACGACCACGAAGGTCGGTGGAGCTCGTTGAGTGACCCCCCCCACCCCCCCTTCTTTTAGAGGGGGGGGGGGGGAGGAGGGGGGGGGGTCGCTTAATGTCACAGCTCCCGACTCGGGTGAGGGGGGGGGGCAGAGGGGGTCCAAAGTAGGGGGGGGGGCAGAGGGGGGGGGGGAAGAGGGGGCTGTCCCCCCATCCCCCCCCCCCAGGCCAAATCCCGCAGCAGTCATCATCACGATGTTGAGGTTGTAGTCACCGGCGAAACGTCGCTCTCAAATTGTAAATGTCTCCAACACGCAATCCGTGGAGTTCACGGGCCGCGTTCTGTCTTTACGCGACACAAACTCCCTAAACAACGATTTTTGACACCCCCCCCTCAAATGACGTCACAAAGCTCTGCCCCCCCCCCCTCCTGAAAATAAAACATGCTTCAAATCGCTTTAAACTATTGTCATTGTAGTGCGTATTTAATGTGGCGATGCACTCTGATGTTGTAGGAGTGCTGTTATAACAATTAGTGTTGTTATAACAATTCTATATTTATTTAAACTTGCGAATTTTTACGTGACGTCACATTTCTCAAACCCTACCCCCCCCTCGTCACACATCGTCACAAATGTCTGACCGTCCCCCCCCACCAGGTACGTGACGTCATTTATGGACGGCCCCTAACCCCCCCAGCCCCCCTAAAAAAAAACACCTCTAATGGATATTGGTGGCAAAAGCCTCCTGCTACTGCTGCTACTACGTGTTAAAATCCACGGCAAAAAAACCATGGCACACCCCCAAGGGGTCGAGATGGGACTCCGGGACACTGAGCTCCATCTACCAGACCCACCCCTGGGCTAAAGTGACTCGAAATTGGAGTGTGATGATGGGGGGGGGGGGGGGTACATTTGTGTTTACGTATTTGCATTACCGCGTCAAACCCACGCGGTTTGACCCCGTGTTCTTGTCCAGGGAAATTGAGTTTGTTTGTGTTTCTCCGGCGTGATGGGACTTTGTAGGATTCAGGGCACGGGGTGACCAAGACGGTCTGAATTGGTCTGTAATAAGGTGTGTAGAAGTAGTGTATAGTGTAGTGCATAGTGTAGTGTATAGTGTAGTGTATAGTGTAGTGTATAGTTGAGCGTATAGTGTAGTGTAGTATTGTAGTGTAGTAATGTAGTGTATAGTGTAGTGTAGTATTGTAGTGTATAGTGCATAGTGTAGTGTATAGTGTAGTGTATAGCATGAACGTTGATATTTATAAGGCCACGGGATGACCAATAAATTCAGAATTGCTCTGTAATAAGGTAGAGGAGCACTTATAAGGGGTTTCCAGGTGTGGTGGTATATCTCGATATGCAAACTATAGTCATAGTCAGCGTTGCCCCACCTCCACCTCCCCCCCCCCAAGGTGGCAGGGTGTCATTTGCATTTGACCTTGGCAAGAATTTAAAAACAAATTGGAGGTGCAATGTGCAAAAACTAACAATAAAAACATTATTAAGAAAAAAAATGCGACGGCAAAAATGGCATTTCATAAAACGCGGGAGTTGTCTCAAGAGAGGAGAGAGAAAACAAATATTTAAAGTTGTTGTTGTTGTTGTAACATCTTTAAACAACACCGACAATTCACGGGTGCCCTGAGGTTTTAAGTGTTGGCGCGCAATCTTACCACGGGTGCGCACTGTACCGCAGTGTGTACTGTAGTACAGTGCGCACTGTATGTACTGTAGTACAGTGCACACTGTAGCATTGTATGTACTGTGGTACAGTGCATACCGTGGCATTGTAGGTGTGTGGGGAGATGTGTGGTGAGATGTGTGGTGAGCGGTGGTGTAGCAACCCGGGATCGATTCCCACTCACGGCCAACAACACCCAGTGACGATTATCTGAACCGGTTCTGGGCCTCCCCTAGTTCGACTCAGCCTCAAATGAGTACCTGGTGCGGTGTGTGGTAAACATCGCCACTGGGGAGACAAAGGCGGCCGGGCGTGGTGCTGGCCACCCACCCCCTCGTGTGCCGTGCCGGCCTTCGTAAGTGCTCGCGAACAGCACTTGCCCCGACAGTCTGTTAGAGGCTACACGGGGGATCTTTGGTGTGGTGTGTGCAGTGTGGGTGTGTGGTGCGGTGCGGTGCAGTGTGCAGTGTGGATGTGTGGTGTGGTGTGTGCAGTGTGGGTGTGTGGTGCGGTGTGCAGTGTGGATGTGTGGTGTGGTGTGGGTGTGTGGTGCGGTGTGCAGTGTGGGTGTGTGGTACGGTGCGGTGTGGGTGTGTGGTGTGGGTGTGTGGTGTGTGGTGCGGTGCGGTGTGTGGTGATCAATGCTTGTCCACTTGACAGTACAGTATAAGCGCTACAATCATGGCAGCCAGCTGTTGGAAAAAACAACCACACACAGACACACACACAAACAGGCACACACAAGCACACACGCACACACAGAGGAATAGCAACGAATTAGTTTCATTCTAAATCATCATCACAGTCCTCTCTCCATCTCATTCCATGTCCCCTTCTCTTGTTCTCCTCGTTCCCAATCCTCTCTCTCTCTGTCACCCTCTCTCTGTCACCCTTCCTCTGTCACCATCTCTCTGTCACCATCTCTCTGTCACCCTCTCTGTGTCACCCTCTCTCTGTCACCCTCTCTCTGTCACCCTCTCTCTGTCACCCTCTCTCTGTCACCCTCTCTCTGTCACCCTCTCTCTGTCACCCTCTCTCTGTCACCCTCTCTGTGTCACCCTCTCTGTGTCACCCTCTCTGTGTCACCCTCCTCTCTGTCACCCTCTCTCTGTCACCCTCTCTCTGTCACCCTCTCTCTGTCACCCTCTCTCTGTCACCCTCTCTCTGTCACCCTCTCTCTGTCACCCTCTCTGTCACCCTCTCTGTCACCCTCTCTCTGTCACCCTCTCTCTGTCACCCTCTCTCTGTCACCCTCTCTCTGTCACCCTCTCTCTGTCACCCTCTCTCTGTCACCCTCTCTCTGTCACCCTCTCTCTGTCACCCTCTCTCTGTCACCCTCTCTCTGTCACCCTCTCTCTGTCACCCTCTCTCTGTCACCCTCTCTCTGTCACCCTCTCTCTGTCACCCTCTCTCTGTCACCCTCTCTCTGTCACCCTCTCTCTGTCACCCTCTCTCTGTCACCCTCTCTCTGTCACCCTCTCTCTGTCACCCTCTCTCTGTCACCCTCTCTCTGTCACCCTCTCTCTGTCACCCTCTCTCTGTCACCCTCTCTCTGTCACCCTCTCTCTGTCACCTCTCTCTGTCACCCTCTCTCTGTCACCCTCTCTCTGTCACCCTCTCTCTGTCACCCTCTCTCTGTCACCCTCTCTCTGTCACCCTCTCTCTGTCACCCTCTCTCTGCACCTCTCTCTGTCACCCTCTCTCTGTCACCCTCTCTCTGTCACCCTCTCTCTGTCACCCTCTCTCTGTCACCCTCTCTCTGTCACCCTCTCTCTGTCACCCTCTCTCTGTCACCCTCTCTCTGTCTCTCCTTCGGTCCTTCTCCCTCCTCGCATCCCTCCATTGCAAACAATTTCCCCTGCACATTGAGCACCACTGCCCGTAGACTCAACACTGCACCATAGACTCAACACTGCCCATAGACTCAACACTGCCCATAGACTCAACACTGCACCATAGACTCAACACTGCCCGTAGACTCAACACTGCACCATAGACTCACACTGCACCATAGACTCAACACTGCCCATAGACTCAACACTGCACCATAGACTCAACACTGCACCATAGACTCAACACTGCCCGTAGACTCAACACTGCACCATAGACTCAACACTGCACCATAGACTCAACACTGCACCATAGACTCAACACTGCCCTTAGACTCAACACTGCCCGTAGACTCAACACTGCCCGTAGACTCAACACTGCACCATAGACTCAACACTGCACCATAGACTCAACACTGCACCATAGACTCAACACTGCACCATAGACTCAACACTGCACCATAGACTCAACACTGCACCATAGACTCAACACTGCACCATAGACTCAACACTGCACCATAGACTCAACACTGCACCATAGACTCAACACTGCCCATAGACTCAACACAGCCCATAGACTCAACACTGCACCATAGACTCAACACTGCACCATAGACTCAACACTGCCCGTAGACTCAACACTGCACCATAGACTCAACACTGCACCATAGACTCAACACTGCACCATAGACTCAACACTGCACTATAGACTCAACACTGCCCACAGACTCAGCACTGCCCACAGACTCAACACTGCACCATAGACTCAACACTGCACCATAGACTCAACACTGCCCATAGACTCAACACAGCCCATAGACTCAACACTGCACCATAGACTCAACACTGCCCATAGACTCAACACAGCCCATAGACTCAACACTGCACCATAGACTCAACACAGCCCATAGACTCAACACTGCACCATAGACTCAACACTGCCCATAGACTCAACACTGCACCATAGACTCAACACTGCACCACAGACTCAACACTGCACCATAGACTCAACACTGCCCATAGACTCAGCACTGCCCCTGGTACATGAATCAGTCCCCCCTCCTTCACCTCCTCTTCTCCATCGCCCGCTCCCTCCTCCCTCTGCACCTCCCCATCGCCCCTCCACTCCTTCCCGTCCCTCCCCTACAGCCCCTCTCGTCACCCCCTAAGCCCCCCCCCCTCCATCGCCGCTCTCCTCACTCATTCCCCAATCGCCTTTTGTGGCACTACCGCCTGCCTCCCCGTCAACTTCACCACCGTTCCACTCTGTGACCACCGTTCTGTCAGCTACGCCACTGAGCGCCCTCCCGAAAGCCATAAAGCTAGCAGCACTTTGTAGAGAAACCACCAGAGACTTGACACTCCATTGCCCCACAACCCACAACCCCTGCCATAGGAATGTGGATTTTCCACCGATGGCCCTGTAGGGCTGTTGAACAGGAGATGAGCATCAACAATTACCCGGTGACCCAGTGACCCGGTGCCCTGGTTACCAAGTGGCCAAGTTACCCAGTGACCCGTTGACCCAGTTACCCAGTGAACTGGGGACCCAGCAAGTGACCCGGTGACCTCCTCTGACCTCAAGTCCGCAGGTGCCTGCAGCGATGCCTCCAATGATGTAGGCGTTCTTCTCAAAGAGGTACTTCAGCTGATCGTAGCAACCCTACAGACACGCGAACACAAAGATAAAGATATCCCCCCGTATAGCCTGCAACGGACTGTTGGGGCAAGTGCTGTTAGCGAGTAGCAGCAACCTACGAAGGCCGCACACCAGGTACTCATTTGAGGCTGAGTCAACCTAGGGGGAGGCCCCGGACCGGGGGGGGGGGGGGTCACTGTGGAATGTTTTGGTGACCACAAATAGTGTACAACGGCCAAAACTGTTCCAGTTAAAGAATAACTAATTGGGGGGGAGGGGGGGGAGAAAATACCTACATAGACGCAAGTTTAGTCGGCATGCGTGGTGTCCATCTGCCCCATAAACCCGCTACGATTGTGCACAAGTAGCACTTGCTCTGCGTGATGCCGCCTCTCCCGTCACGGTCAAAGACACAACAACAACAACACAAACCCCCAGTGGCTCTTCGTCTGCTTTGAAATGTTTACCAGACCCCCCCCCCTCGTCCGATCCTAATTCCTGGATAAGGGACCCCCCCCCCGTCCGATCCTAATACCTGGATAAGGGACCCCACCTGGCCGATCCAAATGCCTGGAAAAGGGACCCCCCCCCTGTCCGAACCTAATGCCTGGATAAGGGACCCCCCCTGCCCGATCCTAATGCCTGGATAAGGGACCCCCCCCTGTCCGATCCTAATACCTGGATAAGGGACCCCCCCCCGCCCGATCCTAATACCTGGATAAGAGACCCCCCCCGCCCGATCCTAATACCTGGATAAGGGACCCCCCCCGCCCGATCCTAATACCTGGATAAGGGACCCCCCCCGCCTGATCCTAATACCTGGATAAGGGACCCCCCCCCGTTCGATCCTAATACCTGGATAAGGGACCCCCCCCGCCCCCTCATTGCAAGAGGCCTTGCCCTGCCACTCACCGTGCGGTAGGGGTTGCTGCAGGTGCCGCTGGTCGAGGATGACGAGGAGAAGGTGGTGTTGGCGCTGGAGGGGACGGAGGAGGTGGAATTGAAGGTGCCCGCCAGGGTGGAGTTCAAGGTGGTGGCGGAGGAGGAGGTGGTGGGGGAGGAGGAGGAGGTGGAGGCGGGGGAGGAGGAGGTCGCGTTGAAGGAGGTGGAGTTGGAGGCGGTGGAGAAGATGGTGGAGGCGGCAGTCGGTGACAAGGTGAGGTTGTAGGAGGGGCAGCATAGTGTCGGGTACAAATTGTACCCCGGGCTGAATTTCGAGCCATCGAAGTCCGTGTAGTTGGTGAAGCCGCAGCATTGGAACTGGCGAAGGAAGAAAAAAAAACCTTTAATAGTTGATATTGGTCGCGAAAGCCTACGTGTTAAACTGAAACAAGAGGCGTTGAAATTAAGCCACCAGCACGCGCGCGCGTGTGTGTATGTGTGTACCATGCGTGTGGGGAGCGGTAGGGTAGTGGTTAGCGCGCCACTAGGGAGACAAAGGTGGTCGCGCGCGGTGCTGGCCACGCAACCCAACCTCGTGTGCTGTGCCGGCCTTCATAGGTGCTCGCTAACAGCACTTGCCCCAACAGTCAGTCAAAGGCTACACGGGGGATCTTTGTCTTTGTACAATGCGTGTGGGGAGCGGTGGCGTAGCGGTTAGTGGCGCTGCGCTACGAACCCGGCGTGCCGAGTTCGATTCTCGCTCATAGCCAACACCGGTGACGGTTATCTGAACCGGTCCTGGGCCTCCCCCAGGTCGACTCAGCCTCAAATGAGTACCTTGTGTAGCGGTGTGTAGTAAACATCGTGTACCGTTCCGGCCATCATAGGTGCTTGCCAACAGCACTTGTCCTAACAGTCTGTTAAAGGCTATACAGGGGATCTTTATCCTTATATGGTGGTGAGATGTTAACTGCCTCGCCTGGTTTACAGGATGTCGTGGGTTCGATCCCAACCTTGACGTCTGCTGCTGTATATTTGTAGTTTGCGTGTTTCTTATCACCATCACAGTGGCTAGGAGATGTTGACTACCTCGCCTGGTATGCAGGAGGTCGTGGGTTCGATCCCAACCCTGACGCCTGCTGCTGTAGATTTGGAGTTTGCGTGTCTCTATCCCCGTGGTCGTGTGGATTTTTCTCCAGGGTCCTCTGGTTTTTCCTCCACGTTTAGAATCAACTTGTTTTAGACTATTTGGCTGCTGCTATACATGTCCACGTGATGATGACGTTAAGCCACTGCATTGAGCTGTCGTTTGTGATAGCCAGTGTCGCTGCTGAAAATCATCTACACGGCTCAGTGGGGGCCTTAACTTGTTCAATTAAAAAAATAGTTTTAGTTGAAATAGTTAATGTTACGCGTCGTGTAGGCAAGTGATGCGTACAAGCAGAATTATGGATACGCTTTTACAAATCCGAGAGACAATGACAACAGCAGCAGCAGCAGCTGCTGTTTGCCAGTAAGTGGCGATGACACCACCACAGCGCTCGTGCCAGGCTAGGTGCAGACCCAGGTAGTGCCGTGGGGTTGGCTGCTGTGCCAGGCTAGGTGCAGCAGGAGGTCACGGGACAGACCCAGGTAGTGCCGTGGGGTTGACTGCTGTGCCAGGCTAGATGCAGGAGGTCACGGGACAGACCCAGGTGGTGCCGTGGGGTTGGCTGCTGTGCCAGGCTAGGTGCAGCAGGAGGTCACGGGACAGACCCAGCAGGTGCCATGGGTTGACTGCTGTGCCAGGCTAGGTGCAGCAGGAGGTCACGGGACAGACCCAGCAGGTGCCATGGATTGGCTGCTGTGCCAGGCTAGGTGCAGGAGGAGATCACGGCACAGACCCAGGTGGTGCCGTGGGGTTGACTGCTGCTGTGCCAGGCTAGGTGCAGGAGGAGGTCACGGGACAGACCCAGGTGGTGCCATGGGGTTGACTGACTTGAGAAGACTCGGCAGAGGCAGCAAGCAGCACACCCCAGACAAAAGACAAAGATCCCCCGTGTAGCCTCTAACAGACTGTCGGGGCAAGGGCTGTGAGCGAGCACCTATGAAGGCCAACACGGCACACGAGGGGGTGGGTGGCCAACACCACGCCTGACCGCATTTTGGTCTCCCCAGTGGCGATGTTTACTACACACCGCACCAGGTACTCATTTGAGGCTGAGTCGACCTAGGGGAGGCCCAGGACCGGTTCAGATAATCGTCACCGGTGTTTGCCGTGAGCGGGGATCCAACCCGGGTTTGTCGCGCAGCGTAGCGCTGACCGCTACATCACCGCTCTCCGCACACACACAAACACACCCAGACACACAGAGAGACACACACCTTCTGCATGATGGCGTTCCACGCGTCGGTGACGACCTGCTTGGTACCCGGTTGCCCGTAGTCTTCCTTGATGCTCTTCACGGCTTGCCCTTGCAGCAGGCTCGCCACCTGCACCCGCCCCGAGCCACGCCGCGCCAGGGTTAGACCTCTGCCCGTCGCTCATCCGACCGCCGCGTGCGTCCGCCCCGAACCCCAGTTCGACGCTCGAAAAACACCCCGGAAGAGCCACCGTGGCGCGTTGTTTTTTTTAATCGCCATCGAAGGCTGCTCACGGGTCTACAGGCCCCGTGCAACGAACCGCACCGCCCACCGCACCAGACGCGGGTGGACGTAGAAGCCACCGACCCTCCTGACGGCGGCCATCGGTGCCACGAGCGCGGTCGTCAAGCGATGATGATTTTGGTCGTCAAGCGATGATGATTTGGTCGTCAAGCGAGATTTTGGTCGTCAAGCGATGATGATTTTGGTCGTCAAGCGATGATGATTTTGGTCGTCAAGCGATGATGATTTTGGTCGTCAAGCGATGATGATTTTGGTCGTCAAGCGATGATGATTTTGGTCGTCAAGCGATGATGATTTTGGTCGTCAAGCGATGAGATGGAGTTTTGGTCGTCAAGCGATGATGATTTTGGTCGTCAAGCGATGATGATTTTGGTCGTCAAGCGATGATGATTTTGGTCGTCAAGCGATGATGATTTTGGTCGTCAAGCGATGATGATTTTGGTCGTCAAGCGATGATGATTTTGGTCGTCAAGCGATGATGATTTTGGTCGTCAAGCGATGATGATTTTGGTGGTCAAGCGATGATGATTTTGGTGGTCAAGCGATGATGATTTTGGTGGTCAAGCGATGATGATTTTGGTGGTCAAGCGATGATGATTTTGGTGGTCAAGCGATGATGATTTTGGTGGTCAAGCGATGATGATTTTGGTGGTCAAGCGATGATGATTTTGGTGGTCAAGCGATGATGATTTTGGTGGTCAGCGATGATGATTTGGCTGGTACGATGTGCTTGGTGAGTCAAGCGATGATGATTTTGGTGGTCAAGCGATGATGATTTTGGTGGTCAAGCGATGATGATTTTGGTGGTCAAGCGATGATGATTTTGGTGGTCAAGCGATGATGATTTTGGTGGTCAAGCGATGATGATTTTGGTGTCAAGCGATGATGATTTTGGTGGTCAAGCGATGATGATTTTGGTGTGTCAAGCGATGATGATTTTGGTGGTTCAAGCGATGATGATTTTGGTGGTCAAGCGATGATGATTTTGGTGGTCAAGCGATGATGATTTTGGTGGTCAAGCGATGATGATTTTGGTGGTCAAGCGATGATGATTTTGGTGGTCAAGCGATGATGTTTGGTGGTCAAGCGATGATGATTTTGGTGGTCAAGCGATGATGATTTTGGTGGTCAAGCGATGATGATTTTGGTGGTCAAGCGATGATGATTTTGGTGGTCAAGCGATGATGATTTTGGTGGTCAAGCGATGATGATTTTGGTGGTCAAGCGATGATGATTTTGGTGGTCAAGCGAGCGTAGGGAATGCACAGTCGAAAGTGAACCCCACTCTTTCACCCGGAAAAAAAAACGTACTTTATAATGTTTAAACAATGGATATTTAATACGTGAAGATACTAACAACATTATAAACGCTTAATGTTCGAAGAAGCGGTTAATCGATTAAATAATTAATTCATTAATTACTTTTACTGTACCTACAACGGCCCGTCGTTAACAGAATGGTCGGTAAGCGAACACATTGGGCTCTATAGAGGCACTACACTACTACACACTACACTATACACTACTATACACTACACATTGGGCTCTATGGAGGCCCGTCATTAAGCGATTTCTCGTTACCAGGGGTTCCACTCTATTTTAAATGTCTCAAGCGGCCACGCAGTTGATTTTGTCGCCATCGCCGCTGCATCGTGCCACAATATGAAGCAAGCGAACGCGGTCGGCTGCTGAAGAGCAGGTAACCACGGTAACAGGAGAGCAGGTAACCACGGCAACAGGAGAGCAGGTAACAACGGCAAAAAATGTCGCACCAGGGAGCCGTAGAGCAGAGCCGATATCCCGGCAGCCACCTCGGCGATGAAGATGATGAGCACGATGGTGAAGAACTGCGCGCGACATCACCGGAAACATCGTCAACATCGTCGTCAACGTCGTGGTCAACGTCGTGGTCAACGTCGTCATCAACGTCGTCATCAACGTCGTCGTCAACATCGAGGTCAACATCGAGGTCAACGTCGTTGTCAAGATCGTGGTCAACATCGTGGTCAACGTCGTGGTCAACGTCGTGGTCAACGTCGTGGTCAACGTCGTGGTCAACGTCGTGGTCAACGTCGTGGTCAACATCGTCGTCAACATCGTCGTCAACATCGTCGTCAACATCGTCTTCAGCGAGGTAGTCAACATCTCCGAGCCACCATGATGATGAGAGAGAGACACGCAAACTCCAAATATACAGCAGCAGGCGTCGTCAAGGTCAGGATCGAACCCACGTCCTCCTGTACACCAGACGAGGTAGTCAACATCTCCTAGCCACCGTGATGATGAGAAAGAGAGAGAGACGCAAACTCCAAATATACAGCAGCAGCAGGCGTCGTCAGGGTTAGCATCGAACCCACGACCTCCTGCGTACCGGGGCGAGGCAGTTAACCCCCCCCACACCCCACGCCCCAGCTGACCGTCATGAGCATGCACTTGCTCTCCTTGCAGGCGGCGGCGCATCCCAGGAAGCCAAGCAGGATGAGCAGCCCGCCGGCCGCGATGCAGAAGTAGCCGACGTTCACGAAGTGGACGGCCAGGTCGGGCCCCAGGATGCGCGTGAACGAACTTCCGTCGACCTTGATCCAGACGCCGGCTCCCAGCAGGAGGCTTCCGCCGAGCTGACGGGGGAAAAGTTTTCAAGTTTTCAAGTTTTCAAGTTTCATCTGTTAGGTAGAATAGCCCTGTGAGCCATTCGGCTCTTGAATCGGGTGCAACCGCAACAACAAAAAACAAAAACCTGAACAAAAAAAACATCTTAAAGTGACTATGTGACTGAGTGCAAACAGAAAATTCAAGAAAAGACAGCAAAATATTGCAGAAAAAGCACCGTACACCAACGCTGTTTGCAAAAAATCCCAGTGGGATGCAAGTCAAACAACAACAACAACAACCACAAGACAACTTCGATTAAGGCCATCAGTCCAACTCTGTACTACAACAAACAAACATGGCTAAATCAATACACTTTTCGAAATCACCAAAATAAAGCCATGAAAGCAATGTACCAGTGATCATAGCAACTGTGACCGAATTTTCACAATAAACGACGTAAACAACATGTACCACCAGAACCCTGCAGCCATAGCTGGCTGCATGAGTCACTCCACAACAGCAGGAGCATCAGTCGGAGTATTATAAGGTTTCAATGCACCTTTAAGATCAGCACACTAAATCGAAAAGGGGGGTGGGGGTGCGAGCGCGAAACGTCTGAACTGGAGTTCTTCACGCGACGACGGCGGCGGCGGCGGCTTAAGTGCTCCGTGGGTAGAGATCGGCGCTGGGGGGTAGGGGGACAGCGGTGTCAGCGGTACGGGGGGGGGGGGGGGGGGGGAGTTTGTTGTTGTTGCGGGCGACCTCGCACTTACAAACACGATAACGTTGAAGAAGATCATCATCCCGCGGAGGAACTTGTAGCAGCTCATGGCGGTCGGTCGGTCGGTCGGTTTTGGTGGTGGCTGTTTGTGGGCGCGCTCGCCGGCTTGTCTCGCTCGCCTCGCTCACCTGCGCAGGGACACAACGGACGTTGATGACCCACGAACCCGAAACCGCAGCAGTGGTGGCAGGCGGCGGCGTTGTGCCACGGTCGCGTGGCAGGCGAGGGGAGTTCACGTAACTGACACGTTGGCCCGCGCTTACTTTGTGCTTTCGATGATTAACAAGAACCACAGGTTTAAAGCTTCAGAACCGCCCGAGCAGAAACGCAATCATTCATCTTGAGCCCATTGTGTGGGAGAGTTGGTATTCAGAGGGAGGGGGCTCTGAACCGTTGGACAAACAGTGTCGTTGATTATTGTTCGTGAATTTGCTGTGAACGCGACGTCTCGCAGAAGACAAACCCCCCCCCGTATGGCCGTGCCAGACTGTCGGGGCAAGTGCTGTTAGCGATTAGCAGCAGCACCTATGAAGGAGCAAAGCACTTGCCCCAACAGTCTGTTTAGAGACTACACGGGGGATCTTTATCTTTGTCTCCTTCATAGGCGCTGCTGCCACTCGCTAACAGCACTTGCCCCGACAGTCCGTTAGAGGCTACACGGGGGATCTTTATCTTTGTCTCCTTCATAGGCGCTGCTGCCACTCGCTAACAGCACTTGCCCCGACAGTCCGTTAGATGCTACACGGGGGACCTTTGTCTTTGTCTCCTTCATAGGCGCTGCTGCTGCTACTCGCTAACAGCACTTGCCCCGACAGTCTGTTAGAGGCTACACGGGAGATCTTTGTCTTCTTCATAGGCGCTGCTGCTACTCGCTAGCAGCACTTGCCCCAACAGTCTGTTAGAGACTACACGGGGGACCTTTGTCTCTGTGTTACACAATCTATTCTCTCCACGGCTGACGCCAATTGTTGATTCAACGTCTCTGCTGCTTCGCCTCATTCTTGTTCCTGGAACTCTCCACGCCTCGTGGTTTGGGTCAACTCCGCGTCGTTTGATGAACTTCTTAAATGTTAAAGATCACCCCCTTTGGCTCTTTCAGTAAAGTCACGTAAAACGAGAAAATAATAATGAAATCATAATTAAATAATAATAGCATCCTTTTTTTATAATTTATTATTTTCTCTTTCTACGCGACTTTACCGAAAGAACCAAAGAGTAATTCCTGCAGTCACGAAAGCTCCGAATTAAGTTTTACGTTAAAGATCAGTGCCGGACTAAGCTAGGGGCGGGGGGCTGGAGCATGTCTTATGAATGGGCCCTAAATTTAAAACTAAATATAAAAACACACAAATGTTTAACTTGCGCAGTGAAGTAATTGTATTTTTTTTTATTTGCTATACTGACAGATAGTACGACAAATCGCTCACCTTAAACACCCGGTCGTTCGTCAAAGTCGAAGGCGGTATAGTACTATAGTAATAGAGCAAGTGCAGAATCACCGGACCGGAATTGATCGCTTGAAAGCAGGAGAAGTCTCGTGAAGGACGCTACTGGGCAGTTGGAGGCAGTCGCCCTCCAGCAACAACGGAGGGTGGAGGAGCGACGCTCACAACAACGAGCGAAGCGCCGGGTGGCTAAAGCACAGCAAGTTGGTACAGTAGGGGGCACAGGTGGTGCATCAGCCAGTCATCTCGGTCATCTCGGTCAGTCGACCCGTGGCACCTGCTGGGTCTGCCCCGTGACCTCCTGCCAGCGGGCGTTCGACACTTCACATGGCCTCAAGGTGCACATGGCCTGGCACAAGCGTCGTGGTGACGTCACCGCCACTTAGTGGCGAATGGCGGTTGTTGTTGTGTCGCTAAACCCGCCGCCACCCGACACGGCCAATCAAGTAAGGTTGGGAGGTTCGTTCGCGTAGACCAGGGGTCCTCGAACTTTTTAAACAGGGGCCAGTGCTCACCAGCGCAGCCCAATTAGTGACCATGGGCTGGATAAATGTCCTCGGCGGGCCGCATATGGCCCGCGGGCCGTAGTTTGAGGACCCCTGGCGTAGACAAACACGCGGCCCAATTCGTTACGAGTCAAGCATCCACACGGTTGTGTGTTGGAGAGTTTGGGGGGGTGAGTGGGGGGTGAGTGGGGTGGGTGGGGTGGGGGTGAGTGGGGGGTGAGTGGGGGGGGGGGGAAGTGGGGGGTGAGTGGGGTGGGGGTGGGTGGGGGGTGAGTGGGGGGTAGGGGGGGTGAGTGGGGGGGAGTGGGGGTGAGTGGGGGGTGAGTCGGGGGTGAGTCGGGGGTGAGTGGGGGGTGAGTGGGGGGTGAGTGGGGGGGTGGTGGACACGACCACCGCGCCACGGGCTGCTGAGATGGCCCCGTCGGTGTCCGACTTCACCGAGAGCCACTCGAGTGCCCGGTGAGGGGGGCCACATCCGGGAGGGAGAGGAGAGAGCTGGTGGTGGTGGTGGGTGTGGTGGGTGGTGGGTAGTGTGTGTATGGTGGGTGGTGGTGTGTGTGGTGGGTGTGGTGGGTGGGTGGTGGGGGGTGTGTGGTGGGTGGTGGTGTGTGTGGTGTGTGTGTGGGGGTGGGTGTGGTGGTGTGTGTGTGGTGTGTGTGTGGTGGGTGGGTGTGTGGTGTGTGGTGTGTGGTGTGTGTGTGCGGTGGTGTGTGTGTGGGTGGTGGTGGGTGGTGGTGGGTGGGGGTGGGGGTGTGTGTGGGTGGGTGGTGGGTAGTGGTGTGTGTGTGGGTGGTGGTGGGTGGTGGTGTGTGTGGTGGTGGGTGTGTGTGGTGGGTGGGTGGTGGGTGTGGGGGGGTGGATGGTGGGGTGTGTGTGGTGGGTGGGTGTGTGTGGTGGTGTGGTGGGTGGGTGTGTGGTGTGTGGATGGTGGGTGTGTGTGTGGTGGGTGGGTGTGTGGGGGTGGGTGGGTGGGTGTGTGGTGGGTGTGCTGTGCCGGCCTTCGTAGGCGGTCGTTTAACAGCACTTGCCCCGACAGTTGTTAGAGGCTACACGGGGGATCTTGTTTTGGTCTCCTTCAGCAGCGCTGCTACTAGCTAACAGCACTTGCCCCCACAATCTCTTGATGCTATAGGGGGTATCTTTGTCTTTGTGTGTCTGGTGTGATGATATCGAGGTGAGAATATTAGGCATGCTCTTGTGATATCTAAGGCCAGTGTTGCATGGTCATCATCATCTTCGTCATCAATCACCACCATCACATTTGTCCTTGACGTCACCACCAGCATCATATCATACATCATCATTAACCATTACCATCACCCAAACTATCATTATCATCACCACCATCAATACCACCACCATCATCATAACCACCACCTTGAAATCCAATAATACTGGTAGGAACCACCTGGTTCCACCAGCCCACAGGGGATTATTGTGTCCGTCCGTCCGTCGTGCATCCAAAAATGGGAGGGGTCGGGCTGGGTGGCGAGGGGAGGGTGGAGAGGATGGGGAGGGCTGGGTGGGGAGGGTGGGGCTGGGTGGGGGGTGGGAGGGGTGGGGCTGGGTTGGGAGGCGCTGGTCACCCGTGGTGCCCTTTAAAACTCAACGTTAACCTACTCACGCCGGCTTGTGCCCGCCCTCACAGTCGGGCATATTTGCGGAATACACCACGCCGCCGTTGACCCTAGCCATTGATCGAGCAACCCAACAACGTTCCTACCAGCTCCCTCAGCAGGAATGTGTTCATCATCACGGACATCATCGTCACCACCACCAAAGACAAAGATCCCCCGTGTAGGCATAACAGACTGTAGGGGCAAGTGCTGTTAGCGAGCAAGACCTATGAAGGCCGGCACGGCACACGATTGGGTGGGTAGCCAGCACCACGCCCGGCCGCCTTTGTCTCCCGGTGGCGATGTTTTTTTCACGCGAGTACTCATTCGAGGCTGAGTCAACCTAGGGGGAGGCCCCCGGACCGGTTCAGATAATCGTCACTGGGTGTTGGTGGTGGCCGCGAGGGAATCGAACTCGGGACGTTTTCTGGGTTCGTAGCGCGGCGCTCACCGCTACTGCCGCTTCCCCACGAACATCAACAGGAGCACCACTCACCCCCACACCCTCACTCACCCTCACCCACTCACAACTCACTCACCTCACTCACCCTCACCCACCCACACTCACACACCCACTCACCCCACGAACCCACACCCACTCACCCACCCCCACCCCACCCTCACACCCCCATCACCCTCACCCACCCCACTCACCTCACCACCCCCACTCACCCTCACCCCCCAGCCACCACCCTCACTCACCCCCACCCACCCTCACTCACTCACCCACCACCCACCCTCACCCACCCCACCGACCCACACTCATCCACCAACCTCAACTCACCCACCCCCACCCACCTCGCACGTGAAGAGCTCACGAGTGACGCCATCACACCGACCCCCCTCTGTTTAGGAAACGAACCGGGGTTGGGGATTTCCCCACCTCAATCTGCCCGCCGCCTGATGGTGCCGGTCGCAATTCACTGGCTTGGACGTCGCGGTTACTCGGCTTGTAAAATGTCGTGCATTCTCTCTCCAACACGCAAGCGGTGCGCAGCGCTGCACCGCTTAACGAATTGGCCACGTTCTTATTCCGTGGTTCTTTCGGGATAAAATCACTTAGATAGCAAAATAAAAATAAAGTGATAAAAAAATAAATATCAGTTCCTGATGACGATCGAAACGTCGTGATATTTAATCACTTTATTTTTATTTCTTAATTCTTATTTTATCTATCTACGCGATCTAACCCAACAAACAAAAAACCTCTATTTTGAACAACATCATCACCACCACCACCACCATCATCGCCTCCACCACCTCCACCATCACTCCACCATCACTCCACCATCACTCCACCATCACTCCACCATCACTCCACCATCACTCCACCATCACTCAACCATCACCCACCACATCCACCATCACTCCATCTCCTCGATGGACGAGTTCGGTGTTAGGAACGTGGCGAGTTCACCGCCTACCGGAGGTTTGCGTGGGGAGGGGGTGGGGGGGGATGGGAGCGTTCAGCAATTTGCATCGCGTGATGCAAGAGGATGAGAACTCGAGAAGCGGTTTACATCTTCTTTGCGTCTTTCGGTGAAGTCACGTAGTTAGGTTAACAAAATAAACAAAATAAACTAAGTTAACAAAATAAACAAAGTTAACAAAATAAACAAAATTAATAAACAAAGTTAACGACGACGTTTCGATCGCAACACGAGCGGGTGACGGTCGCTTGCGTTGCGATCGAAACGAAGCTTTTTGTTGTTATTTGTTTGAACCCGTCTACGTGACCCTTTGGTTCTTTCGGTAAAGTCGCGGAGAAAGAAGATAAATTCAATAATAGAGTACGACGTTTCGATTGCGACACAAGCAACCGTCATCAGGTAGAACTAAATTTGAGGGAGAGACAAACACAGACACGGAGACAACACAGAGACACACAGAGAGAGACACACAACACAGAGACACAGAGAGAGGCACAGGCAGAGAGAGACGCACAGAGAGAGACACACAACACAGAGACACAGACAGAGAGAGACACACACAGAGACACACATACACACAGAGAGAGACAACATAGACACACAACATAGACACACAGAGAGAGACACAGAGACAGACAGACACACAGAGAGACACACAACATAGACACACAGAGAGAGACACACAGACACACACAA